>NC_092868.1:11826046-12126046 GCF_032062135.1 Pyxicephalus adspersus
AGAAAGAAAGAAAGAAAGAAAGAAAGAAAGAAAGAAAGAAAGAAAGAGAGAAAGAAAGAAAGAAAGACAGAAAGAAAGTTCTATGCTCTTATTTGGGTTACATCCACTAAAAACCATAGGAATAATTAGAAAAAAAAACATTTATATGTGGTAACCTTTGTTAAATTTGTTGTCATTCTAAGAAAGACAAAAAAGACAAAATTTGTCACACTAAAAGAATATCATATTTTTAGATTTTTTTTCTTCATTTCAGAATATTCTAGTGTATGTTTAGTTAATCATTTCATTTTGTTACATTGTCAGAAATTCAATTGTTTGCAGGTTTTAAACTGATATTTTATGTATTTATTAAAATCTGTTTCAATATTTCATTTTTACTGGAGTACAAAATTTTTAAACAAAATGTAAAAATGAATTTTAAACTATTTTACATGAAATGCATTCTATCACTATGATAACAGGAAAACAATCTTAGGATTGGTACGGCACTATAGAAGTTGTTTTTTATGCTCCCTGTTAAAAAATTGTTAGTTTTGGTTAAGTTTGCCAATTGAGTCATCAGGAAGAAAACTTCTTGTTTAATTAGTTTTTTTTAGCTAAAAGTAGGTTTGTTAATAAATACAGTAACTATATATAAATATATTTATATATATATATATATATATATATATATATATATATATATATATATATATATATATATATATATATATATAATGACCTGTAGGGGAAAACATGCAGTTTATATATTGTAATGATACTTGAGAAGTATTGGGCAGTGTGTTGTTGAGAAGATGCCAAATGCTGTTTTTCAAAATTGTTTCACCATATGTGAAGCATAGCATTCATTGACACACATTTGGCAATCCATTGGTGTTCAGTTGTATTCCACCCACCTTCTAAAATCCAATGAAAGTGATAGATTAAACTAAAGAAAGCCAAGCCAACCTCCAAGTTTGTGATTGTCACTGTATATACCGCTGACAACTGAGGCTTCCGCAGAACTGCATCAAGAACATCATTTACAGCGTTTTTATTTCTCCATGGAAAGCCTCTTTAAGGGACATCACCATTTTTCTGGGCCTTCAGCTATAATACATGTAGTTTAGTTGAGAGTTGCTGTATTGTATTGTATGTGGGTGTATAATTGCATAGTAAGAGTTTCAGATTTATTTTTAGATGACTAAATTGGGTTGCTTAATGTTTAAAAGAGCCAGCTGAGTAATCTGAAAAGTAAGGTAGCCATCTTCTCTTAAAATATAGGGGTTGCTGCCATATCTAAACCCATGTTCCCATGTTAACAAAGGTCCTTAACTTATTCTAGCCAGTAACCTACATATTTAATAATATACCTCAAGGTAGCCTTAGATGTTGTGTAGATTTTCCCATACATTGTGCCATTTTAATGAGATCTAAATGCAGTCACTAAAATCTTTTAACATGCAATGCTTAAAATTTTAGTACATTGCACAAATTGCTTTCATCTTTCAGAGTTAGGCCTTTTTTACCCTAATTAAAACTGCCCCGCCGTTGGCCAGTTTTTACACATCTGTATCACTCAGAGATGTTGATTCTTGATCATGTGACCACTATGTCATCTCTGACAGCAAGAATCTCATGCTTTATATGTGTATTGTTCAGAAGCAATTGCACTACCAATGATAATAATCTATCAAACATTAATAATAAGCAATAAAAATAGATCCATGATAAAAACTTTTTTTTTCTAATTAAAACAGTGTACTAAATAAAAGCTTCATCTTTGTCATGCAATCATTTTAAAAAGTTCCACCCTGCTGTACCAGCATTGCTATTGCATCTCACAGTTTGGGTTGTCACCATTTCCCAGTATTACCACTCATTTATGAAGACCTATCCAACAAGTAGTAATGAGAACATCCATCAAAAATGTTGCAAACTGCATCAAAGGCAATGATAGGAGAACTTTCATGGACAGTTAAAGCCCCTTGGCTGTATAAAAGCCATTGTCAAATGGAAAGTCGGGCACTGATGTTAGGGATCTTAGACAATGGCAAAAAACACACAGGGTAGACCTAACAAATATACACATTTTTTACATTACATTTTGGCACTTTACTTTTTTTGGTTCATATCGGTTATAAAAAGGGTAATTTAGGAAAGTAATGTGTGTACAGTACTAGGCTTGCCGTGACCAGTATAAGTAGTAGCCCCAACTTCTGTCACACCCCTTTAAGCTCTGGCTACATCTAAAGTCAGCGAAATTACCCAGTTTCTGGCTTTTTGCATGAGAAGTCACAGATGTGGAACAGAATATTATGGCAATGCATGGGTCTTCTTGGTTTACCTATTCCGCATTTACCTTATTACCTCCAAATTTAGGCCTCTTTGTGCTTCTATCAAAACACTTGAGGGCTGTAGCTCTAAATTTACAGAAAGACAGGTAGTTTCTGTTCTGTGGGATTCCTTTTTTATGTGACACCACCACTACCAATATATATTATAATATTATCCGTGTATTTGGTAAAGAGATTACAATTTACAGAATGAGGATAATGGAATGTTTAACAATTGGCTTTTATAGCACCCAATGCTGTCACGTGAGAGTGGAAAGAAAGTCTTCTGTCCAGTGTAAGCTCCTCATCATCATTTGTTAGGATACACAGGGAATTGTCTCCTCATTCTTGGAATGGCAGAGAAACTAAAGGGAGGTAAGTATGTGCAGTTGTATATAGCAGCAGTTAAAATATATCTA
Organism: Pyxicephalus adspersus; assembly: GCF_032062135.1. NCBI lineage: Eukaryota > Metazoa > Chordata > Amphibia > Anura > Pyxicephalidae > Pyxicephalus > Pyxicephalus adspersus. The sequence continues at coordinate 11,828,781 of NC_092868.1, forward strand.
AACCCACAACATTTTAACATATTACAGTTTACCAGTCTTGCAAAGTTGCAAGTGCAAGTACAGAAGAAGTACAAAAGATCTGTATGGAGTTCAGTATGCAGTATGCCTCTCCATATTATTAACATCTGTCTGGTTCAATTAAAATGTTGCCTGAGAGTTCATGTTTTTGTGTGATTGTTGTAAGGACCAATATTTTGATGAAACATTTACTATGAATCCCACCTCTTAGATTGTAAGCTCTTCTGGGCAGGTTCCTCTCCTCCTCCTGTGTCACCGTCTGTCATTTGCAACCCCTATATAATGTACAGCACTGTGTAATATGTTGTCACTATATAAATACTGTTTATGATGATTATTATCATTATTATATTTTTATTATTATTAATAATAATAATAATAATAATAATAAATCACCTTGTCTGTATTGTCATATTTTGATATGGCTCAAATTTTTAGCCTATTGAGTTGAAAATAACACAAGAATTGTAGGCACGGGTTTCATATTTTCTTCACTTCTAAAATACAGCATTTAAACAGCTGGTTTGACTCCTGCTGTGTGCAGAATGTTCATGTAAACACATTTTACTGATTGCTATTTTTTCCCTTCTGACAGATGGAAATTTCACTGATTGTTGTCACCCCTGACCAAAACTGTCATATAAAGACCAATGTCTTGTTACTCATTCTTATTGTCTATACTGTTTACGCCCATACTAGTATTGCTTGTGTCCATTGTGTTTTATACTGCTACTGTATGACTGCAAATATAGAACATGACTTTTGCAAAAGCTGAGCTATTTACAGTTAAGGAGCAGCATGAAGCAGAGACAGTTCTTGTTGAGATCAGGAAACAGTAAATACAACAGAAAAATCTATTTACATTGCTGTACAGGTATTGAGTGTGTGATGACTATAGATTCTGAATTATGTATGGGACGTCACAACAGTCTTGTCCCCATCTTACAAGGTAATCAAGCAGAATGTCCAGGAATCTCACATAGCCTCTGCATTGGTGGCATAAGATTGACAATTTTAGTTTTGGCAATAGCATATGTGCTGACTTGTATTATGTGTTAGCCCACTTGCTGTCAGACAGAGATTGAGTATAAGGGCTGCCATGTGGCTCTAGAGAGTAGGTGCCCACAGCTGCCTCATGCTATTGGCAGGAATTTATCATTTACAGTTAAGGTGGTGGGTGGGATGAGGAACCAAAGCGTTGCACTAGGTGGGATAGTCCACTGTGGGGTTTCAAGTGAGTGGTAGAGGGGTACTGTGACCATAGAACAAGAGGAAAAAAAGGGGCCCTTTGAACGATGGGGCAAGGTTTGTGGGAGAGTGTAATACAATGGGGCAGAGTGGCTGGAAAAGGAATGCCATGACCAGAGGGGTGATGGGGTTGGAATACAGCCATGTGACTAAGAGAGGGGTTTTGTGGGTGAAACAAGGGGGTCTATAAGGCAGGGAGACAGGTGGGTTGGAAGGAAGTCTCTTTGTGCTAGTGGTAAGTTTGATAATAGGAAAGTTGTATGGGAAGTTCTGTGAGTGACATGAGGCAACAAGGTACAAGGGGATGGGAGGAAGGTGAGCACTATGGCGGTGGAGGTGCTGTGATGGAGGTGGATGAGATAGTTGATGGGAGTTGATGGCTGAGGGATTCATTGTGAGTCAAAGCCAGGCAGGACTCACTCTTTCCCACATAGGTTCATTATTTTCATGAAGGTGATTTGTACATCAGCCTGTCCAGCACCACAAATGTTTAGGTAGGTCATCATACCCCAATATTTTTTTTAAGCCTTGGAAAAAGAAAATCAGTCTTTTAGGACTGGGTCATTGATCATTACATCTCCTTCCACATCTAGACGCCAAGGTGACCGATACATAGGCTGTGAGCTGGCTGCACGCTGCTCTGGATGAACTTTATAGCAGAATGTGTATCACCCCCACACCCATTTTGTAGCCTGATGCAGTGTATTATCAATATTTACCATTGTATCAAAATTACCATTGTACAGGGGTTCTTAACTAGAAATATCCATACCAAATGATTGGGGAACCGGAATGGACCTCCGAATAAATTAGGAAAAAAAGTCAACAGGATTCTCTGCATTAAAGAATATTCATTAAAGAATCATTAAAGAAATCAAAGAGGTGAAATCATCTTGATATGTAAAATGAAGTTCAATTAACAATGCAATTATCATATAATTTTAACATTCTGATTGCACAGAAGAAACAGAAAAAAAATTACTTTGTTTATGTGTGATTTGCTGCTTTGATATATTTAGAAATGATAACTTTTTATGATTTTCTTTTGGGTGTCAGATCTAAGCATCTAACATCTTAGCATCAGTTTTCTTCCAAAAGAACTGAATAAACCTGTTGTTCAAACTATTATATGTTAGCTTGTTCATTGTACACAATACTTCTCACTGTGTACAGTAACTAGCAGCTCACAGATAATAGATTTAGAGTTATAGTAAAAATTGAGTGGTGAGCCTATGGTTTTGGTCTTCCCATCAGGGGTGAATCTAAATGTAACTTTTGCCTCAGATCAGCCAAACAGCCAATCTGAAGCAGATCTGAATAACACAACTAGTGAATATGCAAAGTAAAACCAGGCTATTGACATGTTTTGAAGTCCTTCTGATATCTAATAGGACTGACAATGAAGATCATGTTCACAGTTTGGTGATGGAGTATGGGAACATGTTAGGCAACCCACTCATGTTTTTTGTAATCATAACAAGGTTAAGAACCCATGCTATAGTAAGTTATTTGTGTGTTAAAATACCAGTTGTTAAATGAAGAGAAACAGTTACATATTTTAGAGAACATTCCACATTTTTTCTGAATCTTTAATATAACAACAGCCCCTTTTGCGTCCATAAAAATGCATCATTTAGGCAGATTACAATAATTCATACATTGGTTTCAGTGTAACAATAAGAATTCTTTTTTATTATATCCATTTTTTTTCCTATGAGCTCAAGTGAATACATTTATTTTTATTGGTATTATTACATTGGTTATTTAGTGTCTTGTAAAATAATGATTTTTGTACAAGTCTTGACAAGGTATGCTTGAAAGTCCTTAAGGGAATCCTAGAAAAGTGGTCCTCAATATTTTCTTTAGTGACACCCCAAGTATCAAGCATCTACGACCTCACCTCTTAATTTACCATTGTTGTGGGACCCTAAGAGATAAAGCTCCAGTGTAACTTGGCAGAGCTGATGGTATGATGATCTTGCAATGGCAAAATTGTTTTTGAAACCTTATTTGGGTTCCCAACTTATAGGCTACACACATATGAGCTAAAATGTTTTATGTGAAAATGCGTATGGAACTTTTTTAATCAAAGTAAAAGTACAAAAAAAGTTTGTTCTAGATTACTAGTGAAAGTGGTTCTGGTTCTATTTGGCACTTAATACACTTGAGGAACTTATAAAATGTCTTTATATCCCCTTTGTTGAAAACCATAAACTATATTTCAAACATTATGTTACAGTGGTTTGGCACAATATATCAGAGTTGCTCAGTGCTCAACAGTCTAGCCGCCAATTAAATACAATTTTCAGCAAGAACTTCCATCCAGGTGGATGTTTCCTTTATTGGCGGCTAAATTAAGTTGACCTAGAATACTTCAAATGCTTTGTACACAGAAGTACGCCTTTAGGTTGATCAGTAAAATGTGGCAGTATTTTGATTTTTTTCTTTTAGTTCTGAACTGACACGGAGGAAAATAAGCACAAGTATTAACCCTAGAGGACAGACAACTATAAACCAGAATAAAGAACAGAAAGAAAGAAAAAAAAAATATGACAACAATGCAAAGTGCAATCTTGTGTCATTTGTATACCCACGTTTTAGCATTTTTTCTTAACTTTTTATTTTTTAATTTTTTTTTATCTTTGTATAATTTCTGAGATACAGAAAGTATAACCTGTACCAGACATCATAGGATACCAAAAGTATAGTCTATACCTTTTAGCCCCCCCCCCCCAAAAAAAAAATGATGAATATTAAAATTATGTCAAAGCAACATATGTGAAAACAATATTAAGAAAGAAATTAAAAAAAGAAGCAAATCCATATAATACTATATTGGTTGCTTACATTATCTCAAAGTTGTGTTTCTTTTTTTTTTTGTTTGACTTTTTTGTTTTATGTTCTTTTTTTTTTCTTACATACACACACATTTGATCATTCATCCATTGCATCATACTGTATCAACGCTCATTACTTGCCATGCCCTATAAAAAGCTTAGTGTTCACAGTTTGTCAGGGCTGACACAATGTAGTCCTTTAAGCACTGAGTTTGTACTACATTGCAAATCAGTGCAACATTTAGATAGATATAAGCAATGTGAAATATTTCCCTCATGTAAAGAAAAATAATTATACAAGTATAGTTGCAAATGATTTCCTCCAGTTTATGAAGCGTGTGATGGCTATAAAAAATTACATTCAAATTATGTATTTGTTTAGCATGCTAACTGCCAGTTCTCCTTGTGTCTGAGTCCATCTTTGATAAGTGTATCATAGTAGGCTGTTTCTACTTTTTAAAGATTCTTTCCTATTCAAAGCAGTCTGTGGGATTCATATAATCAAAGTTTTGTTCCAGTTCTCCATGACAAAGAGGCTTTTTTTTCTCATGGAAATGTGTGCATGGTATAGGCTTCTGCCTTGTTGAAAGGTACTTTTTTTTTTTAAAAAGGTATAAGCTAACAAACATCTTTCATTTACATTATAGGGTAGCTTAGTAAAACTTATTAAACACTTAGTGTGCACCAATAGGAAGCCTAAACATTTATATGGGGCCAGGAGGACAGATTAGAACTACTTTGCTTATAACTGGTGTATATCAAAAAGAAACCAATTCCTGTAGTTTAACGGATGTCAAATGATAATGGAAAATTGGATGATATGTACATAGTTGCCATATAACTATTTCTAGGCCTCCATGGCCTACAATTTTGACTTGGAACACCATACTTTTAGTGTGGGTAAATTAAAAATATGTATGTGCGGGTGGCATGAATTAGGTGTTATGGCAGTGTATGGATTCTTCACACCACTGAAATTCAAGTATGGAAGCTTTTTTTGTCTGTCATAGAATTTGCATTTCTTTTTACCTAGTTCTGAGATTTGTACAGCCAGCCTGATGACCTGATTTAATCTAGTGCAGTTAAGCAACATGACCAGGTCACCAACCTGTCCCCAGTCTGAGATTTGATACTAAAGGACTAGGAACTAATGAATTAGATCATCTATCTACTCTTTCCCCCTTTTAGGATGTTCTTTATCAGCACATTGGCATGTAGGATACTTGATGCACAGGGTTACAACGTGTTAAAATCAAGTTATAATCAGGAATTTACACTAGCTGCATTTAAAATAAATGTAATAAATAAAATGTAAAATATAAATATATTTATTACTGTTTTTTTAATATCTGCCTTAGCTGTAGCTGTTAATTAGGTCTGTATGGAACAAAGAATTGTTTTCTTATTCTGTAAATTCCTCTGAAATTGGGCCTAGTTTAATAAATTTCTCCAGGACTTAGAAGGGTAGACTATCATGGAAGAAAAATGGGACGGATTTCCTCAAATGCATTTGCTATTCATTGGCAAATGTTTTCAATTGTATACCAGATCCATTCCAGGATGCTGAATCACCCTGGTTCTCCTATGATAGTCTATCTTCACCAGGGCTTTAATAAATCAGACCCATTCTATCCATTGCAACAAAGATTTTATGCTACAGGACACTCATTAGCTCATGAGGCCAGATCATGAGTAAATAAATTAGATCTGAACTCTGGGATCATGTTAAAATATACCCATGCACTGTTGCCCACAAACACTGCATGGGATAAATACATGTTTTGTTTAGGGGGTGATGAATAAGGTGAGTTATGTGTCTTATTCTTCACTCCCTCTGCATCTGGTGCTCATCTGCTTGGAGCTCTGAAGATGCAGACATACTACTGGCAGGCTCTTGTTTAATGCAGGATATTAGGATAATGCAGGAATCAAAGATATAATCTATTCAATGTTAGGGTGGGGGAGCAGTTCATGAATACATATTACAACAGTAGCAACATACCTTTAAAAAGGAAGATTGGGAAAAATCTTACTTTACCCCCATCGTGCTCATCACAGGGCAACTGATCAGGATTTAATAGAACATTTCCCAGAAAGATGGTGATATAGGATGTTCCTGGATGGGTAGAGGAAGGGGTTATACAAGTTTAATTCTAATGGTACCCCATAAAGGTATTTTTTTCACCTCTTATGGTAAAATATTTTATAGTAGGAAGAGGTCCAACCAGTATAAGAGGGCCTTCCATTATCTTTACTGATGGTCTTCTTTAAATCACTTTGTTGAGCCGCAGTTTTAGGAAGTCTTGTCACACATGTCAAAGTTTGACTTGCATGCTTCTTTTTTTAGTACTTTAGGTCTTACTATCCGTCTTCTGATGTGTCTCTGTCGTAACAGAAAAGGCACAATCTTTTCAATACATCCAATCATGTTTCAGATATAAAGGTAGACCATATTTAGGTTCTACAATGACAGAGACATTACTGGAATCTCTCAGCCACAGGTTATTGGCAGCACTGTGGTTTAAAATAACAAACTAGAGCTAACAATATATCAGGGGATGTGTTGGCTAATGGTTTCTAAACACAATTGGAATACTCTTTTTGCCGGTTCAGAATGAAAATGACAGGTGTGATAATAATTTGGACACAGTCACACCTAATGACTTACTTTTAAGAAAAAAAATCTTTGCTATTGGTAAAAAAAAGTATTTTAAACAATACTCATAGATTGTCCATAAAAAAACTTCCTAATAATAAAAGGAGGACATATAAATAAAAGGACATTGGTGAGCTAAATGACTCACTGGTTTCTATATTTCTGGAATTCTAGCAGCAAGATTACAACTTTCATGCCCCTGACTATGCCTCATGCTGATGTCCCATTGTTATTTTAACAGTTCCGAGATTGTAAAATAAATGAGTGACAAATCCTTGAAGTGGTTGCAGCAGGAGAGAAGTCCTGTGAATTCAAGTGCAAAGATCCGTGCAATGAAGATATTAGAAGTTAGTGACTGGTCTGATTGACCTGATTTAGAGTTGTATTATTTGTGCTGCAGTTGATATTGGATATTATCCTGGTCAAGCTGGGTCAAGTGAGGCAAGAGAAGGTAAGACACTGCCTGGGATATACATTTCAGTACGGAGGATTGAATTTCAGGTCTTTCCATGAAACAAGATAGCCACTGAACACCCCAGGTTGACTTGTCAGTCTTCCCTTTGCTTCGTGACAAATTATATTCAGGCTGCTCCATGAAATTTTATTTTACTAGAGTACAATATTTCTGTAGGGCATTCTGTGTCAGAACTAGTAAACACCTTATTTACAACCCACCTCATACAGAGCATCTAGTCTATAGTTTGTAGGAGATATTAAAAATTAATCTTGACGTCCATCCTGGCTTTTTAAAACCAAAACAGACAACTGCCAAGTCAGACCTGGCCTACATATGGGCCCATAATAAAATGGGGCTAGAATTACTGTACATATCATGACCAATATTCACTTTTGGTTTTGGACCCATATACTCACTAATAACAGCAACTGTTACTTCCCTATTTAGCCTACTCGTCACCTATTCACATGATGCTGGTGTGCATGATGTAGGCTAAACTTTCTAAAAAGAAGATTAATGTGTCATTGCAAATTTAAATTACCTATCATCAGTCTTCTACCATTACGTAAGCCAACAAATATACTCAAAATATAAAAAGTCTAACCCAATGCTATCTTTGAGCTAGCCGATGTCTTCTTGAGGGAAAGATTGTAAAATCTGCAGACAGATTTTGCAACAAGTTTAAAATCCACATGCATGCTAAAAAATGTTATTGTTGGGAGTACTTGGTTTTAGGTTTTAGAAGCATCAGCCAAAGAGGTATTGTGATAAAGATGATAATGGCCAACCTTCATAAATATTTAGTTAAATATCAATCTTTGTCTTTCACAGACAAAAATACTTTATGTTCTAAAAATGTGAATATATTTTCAACGATAAAAAAAAATCCTTTAATGTAGTCAGGCTTTTCTTACAAATCCCTGTCTACAATAACATTTGCTGTACTGTCGCCCAAAACAGCCCTCCTGACAACAGTGAAACATCCCTTTACAATACGCATTGGCACAGTCACTGATAGAACCCAAAAGAAACAGTGACAGTGTGACAACATAAGTGAGAATTGGGAGAAAGTCACAAAACATTGGCAAATTTATAACAGGAAGCTCATTAATTGCGGTATCACCATTTCTTACGAAAATTTTATTTAAAAAAATAAAATAAATGAACCACCTTAAAAACTATAAATGTTAATGTTCCACTGGCATAAAATATTTTAATAAATTAAAAAGCCTGTAAAAATATATATTAGATTTTGTTTAAAACAGATGGCAGAATAATCCAGAAAGTCTGCACATGGCAGCATCCCACCTGTCCCCTTCTTATCTCTGACACTCTGAAGACAGCAGATGATTGATGGCCAACTCTCCAAAGGCACCATAAGGACAGAAAATAGCAAATGCAGTATAACTTTCTCTGGTGCAATGTGACCACACAACTCAGAAAACAAGACAATTCAGCTTTCATTTTTTACTGAAAGTATCTTCGCAATAAAAGAACAACCAATACCAGTATCATAGCGGTTTAGGTCAAAGGGGGCATATCCCCTAAAGATGATGGTTCTTCTTTTATGATCTACTGTTCTTTCTTTCTACAAATAAAAATCCACAAGGGATTTAAAACAGAACCCCAGGACACAGGCATGACCTCAAGATCTTGTTTGGATGTCCTACATTCCTTTAAAACTGCCAGTATCCTCCACAGCTCAATACTATTCCTTACTGATTTTACTAATAATTGTACCTCATTTATTGGGTAGCTATAGTAAAAATGTATTCACCAAGTTATTTATGGAGGGTGGATAAGTATCCTTCTTTAAGCAATTCAGGTTTAAACTAAAATGGGTGAAAGTGTTGTCCCTTCCTCTCCCTGTAGAAGTTTGGCATGCGAAAGGGATATTAGGAGGATAGTATCACAACAGATTTATATATAGATGCTAACAGTATATAACATGTTTGTTCAATGAAATATTTCAAAACTTACATAATTAAAATAGTGTTTTATTATCTTTGCAGTTTGTTTTCAATATATACATGGTGATTCCATGGTATATTTTATATAGAGGGGCATTAGGCTCTGTTACCAATAAGACATAAGAACAATGGATAACAGCGCTATGTCATGAAACTAAAAAATTGCCCTCTATACATACGAAGATGTGAATTATCAGTAAATTTTATATTTAGTAAACTGAAGTGCTACTACCTAAATAAAATGGACTAAACGATATGGGCTATTAGGGTATGCTTAAGGCACACTAGATTTTTTTTAATGTATCTCCTGTCCTATTTTGCCACATCAATATCATCGATATCATTTTTACAGATAGTATAAATCCATGGTTAGCATTTAAACATGCTCATGGACACAAAGGATAAAAGAAGATGCACATGCCCATATCTGATTTGGCATGCAATAACGGCATTACAGGAAGGAAGTAATGATCTTTATGAAATACCTAACTTTGCTTCTGGTTTTGAAATAAGAAAGATTGTTCAAAATTCAACACAGCAACTGCATTAGGCAGATAGAAAATTATGGCTTTCTTTCACAGCTGTTGTATTGATTTAACCTAATACTAAAAAAGAAGACAGGAGCCCCAGATGACATAAGTAATCAGAAAGCAGCCCTCCACCCTCATGGTAAAGTCTACTGTACTAGCTATTCACAATTTTCTTGGTTCTAGAGTGTCCTGAAGGGCCCAGCGCTGTTACAAACTTTGACTTCTTACCCCAGGGCCTCTCCTTCGGTATTAAGTTGGTCCCAGAACCAGCGCTATGCCTAGGTACTGGATAGTAGCATCCTCAAATACAGGTTATGAGCCCAATCAGTCAAAGGATGTTTGCTTGCAATAATGCAAATATTTCACCGTTTTTAATAGATGAAAAACCCCCAAAAATTGAGTGACTGCTAAAATACGAGGAAAACAATTCTAAAAGCTGATAAATATTGGACAACAGTCTACTGGTATACAAAGCTACCCCTATTTAATTATTTGTGTGGCCACACATTTCATTCTAGGGACACTTTAAATATATATGGAATTTCTGTTGAGAATGGAAAAACAATTTGTAAAAAATGTTGGTTATGCAATATAAAATTTAGAATACATTATGGTAAGGGCACACTTTAGTTGCCGTTCCCTTTAACAAATTATGTCTGCTTTAAAATTAATGCTCGAAACCGTATTTCGTAGTTAGATTTTGGTGAATCATTTTAATGACACTGTACTCTTGAAATCTGAATTATCATATTTGTATCATTTCCTGAAAAAATTGTTCTCATGCTAGTGGCTCTGCCCTTAGCTGTGCCTCTTCTATAAGCTTCCTGGCATTGCATCTCCGCTGGGATACAGTAACCTGCTCACTGAGAGATCTTATGAAGCATTGCTTATAGTCTCATCAGACACAGACTCCTATTGCATTCCATTACTTTGACATAGGAGATAGATGACTATTTTGCCAATAAAATGAAAAGACACAGCGGGTACTGGCAGAGGTAAATTGCGGAGCATTTCATCACTGCTGTACTTATTGCAGAGGATGTTTCCCAGCACAGCAGCAGCGCAGACATCTGGCCCACACACCTGGCTGGATAGATAAACTACTTCACTATCATAATCATTCTTAATTTCTATCTCACCTTGCTCTAAATGCATTACACTCCTAATGAATTCTATATTGGTCTGTTGATGTGTACAGTAGAACAGCTATACATATTTACTACTGTGGCCTTTTTAAATTCTGTGCAGGCAAGATGAATAAATTATAGTTATTGCAGACTTTTATCTATTACCTATTTGCAAATTACTCACTACACATTTGCCTCTTGCCCATGAAGGTATCAAGAAAATGCAACAAGGGTGAACCCTTTGCAATTTGACGTAGGCAAATAATAGAGATTAATCATGGTTACTGCAAAAATGTTTACAGAATATTTGTTAAGCATTTATTGCCACCTATTACCCTCTACCCTTTCGCCTATCAATCTCTATCTCATACAGATATTATCCACGTAAATGTTACGGTCATTTTATTAAAGGTATTACATGACTACAAACTGGTGTTGAGTAACAAACTGAACTATTTGTAATGAAGGTTGAGCATTTGTCTCGGTATCCATAATTAGTTAAACCCATTTGTAACTGTACTTTGATATATAATTTATTATTGAATTCATTTATTTGATATATAATTTATTATTTCTCCTTATAAAGAAGCATATAGCCATTCCATTGTCACATGCAAAATTCACCAATGTTGTGTTGCCCCCGGCTTGCAGGACATGTCCCCATCCAATCATTAAAATAAACTAAGGAACATAAATGTTCTCTTTCTAAATAGATTTATGGCAATACTGCCAAGGCCGGGCATTGCAACATGGAAGCCTGCATTTTGATGACTTTCAGGATCTTGCTTGTATTTCATATAAATGTTGCAGTTTGGGAAATCTGCACATTTCCTTTTTATTTTGTGCTTTAAAAATATTTTCTATATTTAATTATGAATATTTATTTCCAAATTTTCTATGGTTTATTTGTCCAGAAATTCATGAAGTTTGTTAATTTACAATTGTATCATTCTTTGCAGATTGGACACTTTTTTAGGAAAATATAAAAACAAAATGAGCAAACTGAAATTGTTTTACACATACATTATTCCTAGTTTTTTTGTTTAGCATTGAAAATATATACACGTTGAACTTGTATGAACTTGTTGAACGCTGAATGTGTACTGAATTAAAAAAAAAGAGGCTTCTTGGTTTCATAGTACATTCCGCATAACTCAAAAACATTATTTTTTCTCTCCTTTTGAATTAATGGACTATAAGAAAAAAAAATTCCCGTCAGTGAACTCGGAGAGCTCAGGCATCATTTGAAGCAACAAAAAGTTAAAAGTCCTGCGCATCTAAAACACACAAGTGTGCATTGTGAATAAGCCTTTAATTCTTAAGAAAAAAAACTTTTCCAGAGTTAAATGTCAAATTGAACAAAATGGAAAAGCATTTTGATATAGTGAAAAATACACCCAAACAGGGTATAGGCCACATTACAAAGGAATCTTGGTGGGTGAAATCATTTTTACTTAAAAGCAGTCAAAAGTAAAATGTAGCTATTTTTACCATGACACTGCTAACATGACTGCTTTGAAGAATTCTCTAATGATTTGAGTCATCAAGTGGTCATCTTACACTTTCCTTCTGTGAACCAGAAAAACATTTCCTTTGAGACATCTGATTATAGATAAAACAGAAATGGCAAAAGAGTTAGGAAAATAAAAAGCAAATTCCACAAGAAAGTCAAGATAGACAAGATAGTTATCAGCCAGAGCTATTGGAACCCTGGTGTTACTCCTCAGATTTCTTGGGGCCTTCAGTATTGTTCAGGGGTGAAATGATTCCCCCACTTACAAAGATCGCCAAATCAAGGGGGACATTTTTTCACTGACTACCAATGTAAGAAGTTATTTCTACACAAACAAAAAATCTTGGAGGATATCACAATTATATTTTCATCATAAAATTATTAATTTCATGGTATTTTAATATATAAATGCTATAAACTATAACTGAAAGTCCAAAAAAAATTAAATGTTAAAAGTTTGAAATAATTTGAGGCCATAACATATTTGTGTCTGCAACAATTTTACCAATACAATATATCAAATGGGAAAACAAAAATGAGACTATCCCTTAAATTTCCTAACATCATCAGGTGTCAGGTAAGATTTTAACCTATAATTATAAGAAATTTGCAGACTTTGAGTATTTCTGCTATGGGTTGAGTTGGAAAAAGGCATGGTGAGTTTTATTTGGATAATCAGTGAAAAGGGTGAAGATACCCAAAATAACAAACAATGCTTCATTTATATATACCGTTCTTTAGTGAAAAGAGAAATACCCGTGTTACCACTCCACCCATCTTCTTGATCATCTGTTCAGCAGCCTGCAGCATCCACAGCCTTCCTTTAGCTGTGCAAAGATATACCTTTTTAGCATCCCTGCACTTTCTCTGCGGCTGTAATCAGCTGAAGGGTATTTGAGAAAATGCAAACAGCCAAGGAGCAGAGTAGTTCCTGGTTCCAACCTTGTTCTGCTATTGGCTGCTAGCTGTATTTATACCTCCCTGATTCCAGGCTCTATTTGCTAGATCCTTAGTACATTTCCTGCCTCTCTGCCAGCTAGTTGTTTGTTTGGGCTCTCTGTATTTGACCTTGGCCTGTTACCTGACTCTGCTTTGTCGGGTGCCTGACCTCGGCCTTTTACCTAATCTTCACCTTGTCTGCCGCCTGCTCTGTCCATCAGTCCACCTAGCCTGTACCTCCTGCCGTCCTCTGAGTACCTGATCTGCGCTGTCCCTACACCGGAGCCCTCTCTCCCGCTTGCCCCTGTTGGGGAGAGCCCGGGGGCTGCAACCTGGTGTCACCAGCTTATCATCCCTTGCGGGGGGATCTGGGGAAGACCGGGAAACACTTAGACTCCGCGCCCCAGGTAATCCCGTGTCACCTGCCAGGGGGCGTAGCCCTAACAACCCAGTAGGTGCCATGTCATTATTCTACATGGGATTGGGTGACACATTCAATGTGGGATATAAATTCTAGTTAATTAACTGTATTGCAGTCTTACTTTTGTTATGTTCACATATGGATTTGTAAAAATCGATATACACATTTTTAGTATTTGTTGTATATTGTATATTATATAAATAAATAAATATATATATATATATATATATATATATATATATATTACTTTTGTGATTTATCAGTGGTTTTAGTGGTTCAGCACAGAAAGTGAAATTTTAGATTTTTTAGGAATAATTTTAAAGATTTTTTTGTTGTATACAGATGTTTAATATTAATTTTCCCTATGTGTCAGATTACTGATGCCACAAACACTGGGGTGTAGGTTTAAATACTTGTAACAAAGGTCTTTAGTTCCTGCATTGTAAAAATGGTTGAGAATGGCTTATCAAAAGAAAACAAATCATTTTAAATTTTAATAAAAACCATTTAGAAGTAGATTGTCCCTAATCTATGGAAAGACCTACATTTAGGACAGTGTAAGTTGTTGAGTCAGACTGTCTAAAATAATTCTTTAAAATAAAGTGAGGGTTCACTAGTAAAATCTTAGTATGAAAACCAATAAGGCATAAACATTTCCATTCATTTTTTAGAATTATTTCCTTACATTGTAATATTTTTTAACTACTCATTTAGTCACAAATCAACAAAAGTGCACAAAAATATCCTGAGGTTATGACATCCTTAACCATAACCTGCTGACATTTATCATTTGGACTGCTGATATATATTACCTATGGTTAACATCTTGTACTTTAGGTAGCTTTTAATAAAATGGAGAAATATCCAAGGTCTATTAGACTTGAATGTTGTAATGAAGGACATTCATTTAGAAACAACCCTTTTTACTTGTCTAGTTATAATATGTTTGATTTTACACCTGAAGTACCCCTTCAAGCCGCAATATGCATACAATGCACGTTGCCAGCCATGCACCTAACACATGCAGATGTGAATTAGCTTTATTGGGGCTCCACTTAGGATTTAAGTTTCTTTCAAATAAACATTTTAATCACCTACTGACACTGACCTTATTGGTACATTGCTGGCTTTAATGTTTTAAAAATAGGAAAATTAAAGGGGTCTATTTATAAATGCTTTAACTCAAGAAGTGCACACATTTTACCTTGAATTTCATTAGAAAATATGTGAATCAACTGTTGCTTATTATGCAAAAGCTTTTCAGATTGATGAACATGTTATAAATTAAGAATTCAATAGTCCTAGCAAAAAAGTGTAATAAATACCTTTTAAGTGGAAGAAAACTAACCTTGGGCCCTTTCCTACATTAGAAAGTATGTCATCTTCCACTGCTGTAGATTACTACCAAACCATGCCCGTAATGTGAACAATGATGTAACTCATGCATGTGCAATCCTCTGGTTGTTAAGATTAGGTGCACACTGCACATTTGCTATATTGGTTTGTATTCACATTCTGGGTACAAAGTCCAGCTTATGATATCTGTGTTGTCACAAAATGGTATATGTGCGCCAAAACTTAGGATAAAACTCAGTAAGTAGCAATGTGCCCTATAATCATTCACTTGACATAAGACATGGCATTGAAATTTCAGGTAGACTATAAAATTATTAGGCTTGGGGAACAGGAAATAAGATTTCCGTTAAATTTTAGGTTTGGTTTGGAAGGTGATTAGAAGGTCCACCATGAATTTCCCGTAATTGTTAAGAATGATGTACATCTTGGAGCCTCATTAAAATACTTGTTGAATTTGATGAAATAAAAAATTGTAGTTTGAGCAAATGATAGAAAAGACTGGATGACGGGTTTCCTTCATTAATGAATGAATACAATCGTAACATGTATGTATGTTACAAAACTTGGAAACTATCATACAAATGTAGTTATTATAGTCAACCAACAGCATCATGGTTTATTATCTTTATTATTATATTTAGAGTAGTGGAGTGGGAAGCACCCGTTATCTCCTACTATATCTCCGGGATCTTTACAGCGATATTGCTGTACTAAATCAGCAGGAGAAGTAAAAATCATTTTAAGGTAGGACAAGAGGAGAACCAGTAACTCCAATAAGGAGAGTTTGATACTGAAGAACCCAAGAAATTTAAATAACCTGTAGAAAAAAATGGGTCTGCCATTACATATCAGGGTCACCCCTCCTGACATTCAGATCTGCCATTACAGCCCCTGACATTTGTTCAACTGGAATGAAAACTTGTACAGGGCTGAGCAAGCCTTCCCCCTTCCCCCAACCTGACTTTGCTTGGGTCTGGCAATTGGCTGATCAGGCAACAAGCACTGCATTGTGGGAGGCAAGGAGGTTATACATGTGAGCCCTGTACTTGGAAGTACAAGGTATAAGTGGGGGCTTATAAAGGCAAACCCAAGGACAGAGAACAAGGCAAGCTGGCACTCTATGGTTCCTGCTGTGTAGTGGAAGGTTTACACCTTTAAGAAGCCAGTATGTATATTACATAGAAAAAAAAATGAAACTATAGCCTCTCTTTCCCATTTATGTCTTTCACAGTATTCATTTACAGTGAATTTATGTAATACGGCTTAGCAGCAGTGTAGTCCTAAACGTGAAAAAACAAATGTTGGATAAACCTTACCTTATCTTAACAGAGAACAGCTTATCAGCGTCCTAAAATGTACATTATCTCTTAAGTATATATGTGTGTGTTTATATATTTATATATATATATATTATATATTTTTTTTTTTATCAAAACACTATAATGCAGTTTTCAGAACATTTACCATTTGGTTCCAAAATTTTTTTCACTAGAACAGAGGGCTGGACTCCTGACACCTCTGTACCAGAAATTGGCAGCTACATGGCATAAAATGGCTCCTATCTCCATCCTAAAACGTACATCCTATCACACGCATTGCACATTCACTCACACACACTCACTTAGAAGACCTTAGGCTTGGAACCACCTACACGGGTGTGGTTTTCCTGTTTAGAGTGTTGGTGTTTGAACCGTCCTTGCCCAGGGTGCCAGTGTTTGAGGCTGGTCCTGTGACGGTGACGGTAACCCCTGGTTCCTTGGGGAAGCAATTGTGAAGCTGTAGAAAACTGTGATCCCCACGCTCTGTATTATATAAGCTGCTTACATTAGCCTTGGAGGTATCTCTTGACAAGGTATACATAGAGATGTCAGTTGAAGGTATCCCTTTGACTCCCACAGGAGATGTGTCCCTTGACTGAGAAGGTTCAGTGGAGCGTGAACTTGATCTAGAACGTCGGCGGTATCGAAAGCGGTAACTTGGTAAGCGTAAGATGGCAGATGGATTTTTAATCAGCTCAGTACGTGATTTACAATGGGCCTCTCTGTTCTTTTCAATGTAGATGTTGACCGCAAGGACTCCAATCATTTCAGCAATGATAAAAGAAAGTCCACCAAAATAAAAGGACCAACCGTATGAATAATGACTCTTCTTCTCATCATCTCTCTTGGTTCCAGGATCTCCGGCATTAGCAGATATGTAAACAATTACACCAATAATGTTGCTTAATCCTGTCATTAAATGTGAAAGATACATGGTCAGAAAATTAGGTACATTTGGCTATATTGCTTTCTTATTTAGAGAAAAAATAGATTAAAAATAATAGTACATCACTGAAGGGACTATGACTGTCATGTCATTCTGGTGTTCTAGACATCCTTATTATGATGACATTTAATTTTTGTTCCTGGTACTTAGCAGCATGGGGCACTGGCAAAAACAAGTGAGTATACAGTTTATATACTATAATATGTATACTATATATTAATCTGGTTTATAATCTTATCTTTAGTGTGACTCTAACATTTAAAAACACTCAAGAGTAGAATTTTATTTTAAGGATTATCCAGTCTTTTCTTACCTGCAGCAACAAATAGAATTCCAGCTCCTAGGATAATGTTGCGCTTGGATTTGTAAACACGACTGGCAGCAACACAAAGGCCCCCAAGTAGCAGGAGCATGGCACTAAGGATAGGGAAGATACTTGAGGCACGAACCACACCTGGTAAAAAAAAAAATGATGACTTCAGAACAGAATAACATTATTTGCTACTAATCTCAATAACCTCATGTCCTTATGTCATTAACAAAGCCATATATTTACAACTTACAGCAACACAAAAGAAGAGGAACTATACTCAAAACTCACAAAAAAAAAAAAAACACCTTCGATCCCGCAGGTCAGACCAACCACTCTGCGGATGTGCGGCATCTGGTTCCGCGTCGTCCTGACAACTGTCCTATCTTCGTCTTCTCTTCTGGGTTCTTCATCCTACGTCACCTGACCCAGGCGGGAGATAGGGTGACGTAGGATGAAAAAAAAAATTTGCAGATCTCACATCTCGCAAAAAAGCTCCTCCTGCACATAATGCTTGGGCATGCGTAGAAGGAGCGCTGAAGAGCCTCCCAGGATGCCTGACGTAGGTATCCTGGAAGGCTTTGCACCTCCATTCATTCTCGACCACCTAGGTGGCCAAGAATTAGGGAGCGGTGCTGCACCCTTTTTTTTTTTTTTTTTTTAAATCAGAATTTTTACCCTACATAAAAGGGTTTTCTACCCTTTTATGTAAAGTGAAAATTCTGAATATAGGTACACTTTAACAAATACCACACAAGCAAAATTTGTTATTATTTACCTACTATTGTGAGCTATAATGGCAAAATATAGGTAATTTTGCGATTCTGCAAGATTCCCAGAGAAATGTAACTGCATGGGTGCAAAAGAAAAGGTTATTTTTAAGGAAGCACCGACTTGTGAATCCTAAAATGTTGATTGCAGTTCATTAACTAATCAACCGGTGTTACCGGTAGTCAAAATTTGATAGAAAGTCACTAAAGTCAAGTTCTTTTCATGAGTGTGCCCCTATATATCTACCCACTTTTCTAATATGGTATACTCTGTATTTAAATAGAAAAAAACAATTATCCATTCTGTATAAATCACTCCTAAACATACACCCACCATAAACAAAATGGATGGTGTATGGAAGGAAAACTGGGTTGGTTATGGAAAGAAAATAGGAGTTGCAATGTACATAAATTAAAAAGAATTGGGTCACTTTTATATCTAAATCGAAATGTGATCAGCTACCATCCCTGGCTGTCTTTACTAAGCTCTTCCCTAGCGCTAAACCCTGCCCACTGGGATATATAATTCTGCATAAGAGGAGTTTAAAATGTAAATCACTCAAATTAAGTTTGTGCTGTATTGAAAAAAAAAAGTCAGTGTCTTTCCATAGTGAACACAAACCTTCTTGCCGTTTCAAATACAAGTAGAGTGGAAATGCAAAGAAAAGGCACATAAGTTGAAAAAAGACTATTCCTTGTTACTTTATCATGCCCTTGTGTCTCTTAAATACATCCAAATGTCAATAACAGTCGGTGATACAAAAAAATAACAGCTGATCCTTGTGTCTGACAACTGCCTTGGCAGAAGAACTGGCGTCCTCTTTTAATATTTTTGATGATAAATCTTGAAATCATCAAAATAATTTCAGCCATGCATGCTATTTTAATAACAGCAGCCTTTTTGTCATGAAAGGCAAGCACATGGAACATTGGGTCAGTCATTGAGCATTAATCTTTTTTTAGATGCCACAAATGACTCACCTTAGATCCTTATGCATAAGTGAAACTTTTTTTTTTTTAAACCTCATATTCAGTTAAGACAGACAATGGTAAGACTGCAGTGTGGAGCAAGGTCACTGTGTGCTTGTAGAATTTATCCCTTTTGTTTTTCTGCAACATTTAGCTCACAGCCATTTACAGATCTGCCATTTGATACCATGTATAATATTTTTTTAAAGACAAACAGAAATATGCAAAATACATTGTAATACCATACTCAGCTTTAGGGATAATAACACTGACAATACTAGCTGCAGTGTCCCGTTACATAATAGAATATTGTCAGCTATAGAGAATAAGGCAAACGAAACAACCAACTTGAGTATATTTCAATGGGGTTAACTGTAGAGAGAGTGAATTGTAGTCAAGGTCAATGTAATTCAAAAAAGTCAGTCTATGTGTAAAGGGCTTGAAATTTTTGCCATTATAATTATAACATACATATATATGCTAATATAATATTTAAACCCCTCTTGACTCACACAATTTTGTTTAGGGTGGCCAGTAGAGTTAGATAGGAATTGCTTCAATTTGGTTTCACGGTTATTTAGCTAAACTGGTCCAAAGTTATAAGCTGGTTTGGTAAATCAATTGCATTCTTTAAATACTCTAATAAAACATTACGTTGTAAGGGCTGGAACTCATCGGAATAATATTTTGTACCACTGTGCACACATTTTAGGGTTATGTTGTAATTTTAGTGTCGTGTAAAACAGAAAAATTTATAGAATAAACTACAACATAAATCTACAACAGAGATCTTTAAATTTTCGAATATGGGAATCCAAAAAATAACATTTTTACTGTACCATGAGCCAAGAATTTATATTACCAAAACATCAGCAAAGCCAAACAAAGTAACTAACAATCTGCAAAATAATAATAATAATGACACAAAAGCACAAAACATATCTGTTTCTTGCTAAGTATATTTCTTATTTTTTCATTTGTAAAGAAAAAAGTCTAACATATTCATAAAACAGTAATTCAATTTTAAACAGAATAGAATGAATGTCATTCTAATAGGATTTGGAAAAACCTGGAGCACCCCTGAGCACTTCAGTAAGTACAATGCTGCAGTGCACATAGTGCCTACTGAATATGCACCACACATGTGCTATTGTCCTTGTACCCACAATATACACTTTGACTAATGTGCTGTAATCAAACAATAATTCCTAAAAACTTTAATTCTTTAATTATATATACTTTACATCTGCATCCTTCATCTGCAGCCTACCTTTGCAAACCATCTCTACCACTCAGCTCTACAACGCATGGCAGGTAAGCTCAGACGTCACCCCCTTTTTCCCAAAAACTGCCTCCAGCCCACTCCCCCTTTACCCTCCTGACAAATCAACAAGTTGACCACCTTTTTGGCAGCTGACAGGTAGCCGCTTATTTTCAAAGAATAATAAATAACATCAATATACCCAAAAACCTGGCAATACTTTTAAAAGCATAATATTCTTCAAGATTTTTCATTACCCAACAAACATACCCGTTTTTACTAACCCACCAACAAGGCTACAAGGCAAGGTCTTCAAAAAAAACCCGCCAAAATTGTGTACTCTCAGCCAGTGACACCCAATGACCCCTATCAGCCCAGCATCACCTCAGGGACCATAACCATTAATAACTTAAAGGGACACCACACCAGGGTGATTCCCCCCACACACTATAAAAACAGATCAAGGCTCTTGCCTTCCAAAACCCCAAACACCCAATAATGCCCCCCCCCCCCCCCCACAACATGACCTTAAGAGATGGGTGGGTGGTCAAACTTTTCCTAGACCAATTTGTTCAAGATTTTTCTTACCCCCTACCCTTTATCCTTTTTGTTCCTTTTGGGTTCACCCTCAACCTTCCAACCCAACCCACCAATTCCCCACTGACCTCTCCCTGACTCTTCCTTCCTCTACCTAACCCTTTTCACTACTTACCACCCTTTTCACTACACTTGTCTCCTCTTACCACTCTTATGTAAGCCCTTTGCCTATCTTTGCTTTTTTGCTATGGACTATCCTTTTCCACCACTAATGTCTGCACTGCTCCTCCTCTATTCACCTCTGTACCCCCGATGCCCTGCTCACCTTAGTACTGTGCATCCATTGCTTAGTTCTGCACTTCTCCTCTCCCCATATCTATAGTTCATTTAGAACCTAAATCCACTGCTCACCCCAGTTCACCTCTTTCAAATTTTATTTGGGATGTGGCAATTAACTTTTTCCCCCATGTCGTCAATGGGGGATTTCATTAATGTTCGGGTATATGTTGCATACCCTGGTGGCAACATATTCAAATCAGACTTCATAACTTTATTTTTCTTTAGCTGGTATTGTAATGAAGTACTATACAGCAAAACATCAGAAGTTTTTCTTATCTCACATTTGAATACATGAAAGCTGCAATAATTAATTTTTCCTTTAACTCAGCAGATCTACAGATAAGTCAGTACACTTCAGGCGTGCCAAAGAACAAACGGTGTACAGATAATGCATGGTTAGTTAAAACCACGTAGATCAGTAGAATTATGATAAAAGAAATCTTATAAGAAATACTTTTCATTTTTTTTCATTTGCGATATTTATGTTGCATACAGAACTAGGAAAGAAATCATAAATCCTATTTAGCTTTCATGGTAAATATTTGACGGAGCACAGCAGAATTTATGCTCTAGAATTTCCTCTTTCTTATTCCTGATTTTTGTTTTTTCTTATTCCTAGTTTTTTAGGTTTATACACTTATTGTACTATGTATATTAATGTATATATTTTGATTTTACAAAAACATTTAATATATGATGAACCTAGCACATGGTTTTGCAGACTGGTATAAGTTTTCCTAACAGAACACTAGATTTTGCCTTTTAGAAATCTTTTTGGAGCTGTGAGAAGAAAGAAGTGAGGGGAATTAGTCACTTTTCTGAGTCCATCAGCTAAATGTTTGATATGAGCTTCAGGTATTGAGCTTTGTAGAGAACAGATTTTTCCCCATAAAGAGTTTATAATTATGCAAGTAAACATGTAAAACAAGTACAAAGGTGTTTGTAGTTGTGTGTGGAAATCAAATACATTAAATATTATGTGCAATATTTTTTACTTAAAAATTAAAACTTGCTAGGCATTGCCTTTACACCTTAGTAAATGTGGTGAGTTCCCCACATTGTAAACCCTGAAATGAGCAAGGAAAGCAGGATTTTGCATGCATGTGATTGGATGTTTAAATCGGCACAACTTTATCTCACTCAGTAAGTAAAAAAAACCCTGCAAGGCTATAATTCACCTTGATAAGTGAACAGTTTGTATTCCTTTATTGAAGTAACTCCAAAAAATCAATCAAGAAAATATATAATATTGAGATTATATATTACATTTGAAAAGCTGAAAAAAGTGAAAAACAAGGCTATAAGAAATTGACATCGTATGTATTTTTATACTTGTGTCTTATTTATGTTTGTCTCACCTCAAAATATTATTTATAATAGTTGGATATGCCAATATCCAATAATTGGAGGTGTTCAGAACACAAAACTTCTTTGTGTGCCTTACACAGCAGCTATAGAAATAGCATCATGAGAAAGTAGTCTTCTCTAGACTTCCATCGTGTGTGTGTGTTTTATCAACTTTTATTGCATATTAAAAATATTTACTAATATTTTATTTTATATTCACATAAAATAAGAACAACATTTAAAGTGCATTTAAACCCAAGAACAAATGGTGTGATAGCTGCTTTTTTTAGGCTTTTTTCTTTATTTGCATTGGCACATTTCCTGACCTAGGGTGATAATGCTTTTTTACAGTACTGTATTTATGGAAGAGCTGTAATGTTATCCTTGAGGACCACAGAACAGGGTTTCTCTGTAGGTGAAGATATTGTTCTGCACTTCACAAAGGAGAACTAGCAGCAACCCCATGCCAGATCAGAAATTATGAGCCTACAGAATTTTTGGCAAAATGTAAATATAGCCCTGGAAATGAGGGAACGAAAGAGAAAGGCCTACATGACTGGAGCAACAGGGGAGCAAAGAGGCCAGGGTAAAGAAAGTTGTTTTGAGGTGGTAGGGAGTTTGGTTAGTGATTTGGTTGAGGGTGGTGATGAGGGCTGGAAGGGAAGTTATAGAGGTCAAGTGGTCAGGGAGGGAGATCACAGGAAGGTCAATGACAGCATCCCACCCTCCTTTCCTTTTTTTTTTAGAGATTGTCTGGTGTGAGTGGGGTTGGTGGAATGTTTTGGTGGAACTGTTGTTAGCAATTGTGGTCTTTAATGGTGTGGTTGTTTTGGTGATGGTAACAATAGTGTGGGGAACTTGTCCTTGGTGTGTAGTCTCATGAGTGATGTGGGCAAGGCTGAGGTAAGTTTGGTTTGGGATAGTCTATAGATATCAATATCATTCCCAACCTGGGTTGTAGTGTTTTTTTGGGAGCAATAACTACAAGATGGTGCAGATCCCAAGTTGGTGTGGTGGATGCCTTCAAGGACCTGCAGCCCGGGAAGCATTACCCTTATGTCAGTGTGGTTATCTGTGTTATGTCGATGTTAGGAGGTTTTTATGTTATTGAAGTGCTGCTTGTGCTAATAAAAGGCCTGCATTACATTTGACCAAGAACTGGTGTCTGTTTTATTGGGTAGCTGAGGGGTGGAAAGAGGTTGGGAAGGGTTCTGCAAGTTTTTGTTATACCGCAGTCAAGTATTTTCAGACACCTTCAGTAGTACAGTATATTAACCTCCCTGGCGGTCTTAATAATAAGTATTTTTAAATGTCAAAACAGTACATTTAAAAATGCCTCGCCGGGCATTGCAAGTGTGTGGCTTGGAGGGCGGGACCGTGCGGGTGGGAGGAGGGACCAGGTGGTAAATTTAAAATAATAAGTATTTTTAAATGTACCGTTTTGATATTTAAAAATAATTAGTATTCAGATCGCCAGGGGGGTTATTCAAACTCAATGAAAAATACCAAAATATCATATTTTTCTTGCTTCAGGCTTTTACATGAGGAAGCTAAGCCATCGCCAAAAAGGCCACCTCTATAAAAAGCCGTGGTGCGAAACAAGGCAAGGTGGGCCATTATTAGGAGAACGAACAGCCTCAGGTACACCACTGGCAGTTCCAGTGACTAATCATTTGCCCTCCAATGGCCTTTTTTGGCCAGAGCTTTGAGAGTTAGATTCTAAATTGTGACACCTACAGTGGGCTCACCAGAGGTTTGCAAAATAATATGTGTAGACAATGCTAAAACTGTTGCTACTGATTGTTCTGATTCTGATTGTACTGTTCCTGAATTTGGCATGTGTTTTAAATGCTCATTAAATGTAATTCAGTAGATTTCTATTTACTTTAATGGTGCAGTGTGGATGACAGTTCTGAGGCTGCATTTGATCTGCTTCGCTCTGCAATGTGTTTGTCAGGATGGTTGTCTAAGATATATTGTGATTTGCATTTGAGTGCCCCAGTTTTTAAATGCAAAAGCAAACATTTGACAGTAACAACTCTTATAACAGCTCTTATAGTGAATCTGTAGTAGGATCTATATGGGTATAGGATATATTTGCTTGTAAGGTTGAACTTAGCTTTTTGTTATCTATTTTATGACGCATAACCTGTAGAAGAGTAATACTTTAATTTTTTTATTCTTTTTGAAAATGATTCTTAAAACCTATAGAAATAAATATTGGAATAACTAAAGTAGAAAGCCAGTTCTGTAAATGTTAATTCATTAAATACTTATTGCAGTCAACCATGATATTATCTACAGTTGATGCAGAGTTTTTGACACATAATATTTATGAGGGTATTGTTAATACATTAGTAAATATTTTTTAATGTTTGAATAATTATTGCATGCAATCAAGTGTATGCGTTATTTAATGCAAAGTCACAGTGTGTGAAGTATATGTAAGATACATAAAGATAATTGTTTAATTTCCTCTGGTGTGAGCAAGAATTAAAGGTAAAGGATTAGAAAAGTAATTGTGTATGTAAGAAATAAGAGCCTAAGGTATAGATAGCTTACCTAAAGAATATATATATTCTTCTGAGCCCGCAATGGGAGAGTGGGCAGTCTGTGTCCAAAGACACAACCCACCCACCGCCCTGAGCCTGTGATTCATAGGGAGATATGGTCCTTCTCCTGACCCCGCTGGGGGTGCACCGGCCAGAGCCATGGACCACCGTTGATCTCTGTGCTCCTATGGCCCACCTGTCAGACGGTGGGCCGCAGACCGGGGGTTGGGGATCTTTGCATTAGATGACAAACTATTCCTGCTCATGGGTAAAGTATGGGTAAGAGAAGCTAAAAGGAAACTAAGTAAACTGATTTTTACATTTAGCTTTCACAGACACTATTTAGGAATTGCTAGAAAGCTGTGACAAAAGTAAGGGAGTAATAAAGAGATTACAGAATCCACCATGTACATGTATTGTTATATGGGATAACAAAAGGAATAGCAAGAGTCAGTTTAAATGGGAATTTTATATAATATTTATTCCACATTCAAATAATCAATTATTATAAATAATTACAAATATTTTATAAATAAATATTATTAGTTATAGGAAACCTTTATTTCTTTGTAGGTCTTTGGCAAATGTTGCACAATTTATTATGAGAAAGAGCCAATTACTGTCAATCTTTGCCTATTTAAAATTCTATATTTCATCTTTGAACAGGGCAGGCAGGGAGGAAATAAACTTTTAAGTTTAAAAATTATGTTTTTAGGCTTCACCAATAATCAAAAAGAAAAAATATAAATAAAATACCAAATAATATTTTTGTTTTTATAAAATGTCAGTATGAATGATATATGGTATATTCCTTTGCTAATTTTCCATATTTTAGTCATTTTCAATAACTAATTTGCTAGAATGAGTTAAATGGGTTGCAAATGGACTAAACCTGCCCTAAAACATTTTACACTTACTGGACACAGACTTCTAATACCATTGTACTACATTAATGGGTTCCCACATCATAATAATCAAGTGTCCTCAGCTTCAAAGATACTGAAATCAACAAAAGCACCTAATTCAGTACATCACTATAAAGTAAAAAAAGAAAGTTTTATTGATTCCTTTTCAGGAAAAAGTAGAAGAGGTAATGAAAGCACTTAAGCTAACGGCTTAATGCTTTTCGCACCCTTCAAGATGTTTAATCAAGAACATGCTGTACATCAATGGTATGTCAAAGACGGTGTAGAACACTGACTTAAGTCAATACTTTTCATTTTTAACAGACCAACATCACATAAAATATTAATAAAATTAACCATGCATTTACAATCTTTTCTAAACGTTTAGCTTGAGGCTGTCAGAAGTTATGAAAGATTATTGTCTTAATAAATGAGAATCTCAGCAGTTAATAGAAACAAAATGCAGGTAAATAACATGTACCTTGCAAACAATCTAATATAGGTCTTCAAATTTTGGAAATCAGCAAATAAATTGAAATCTATTGGAATAAACCTGTCAAGATTTAAAAAGTACCCAATGTAACAATACCAGGCAATGATTGGGTCACACATCTAGCCTTTCTCTGTCTTTTTGTGAGTCTCTGGGTACAGAAATGTATAGAACCTCCATGTAGTGGTAGAATCTGGGTACTTTTTCCGGCAGAACTAGAATTGTAGTTTGCCATCTCCTCATACTTCATTTGGATGTCCATTGGGAGCACCAGATACATGAATGGTCTACTGCTAGTATGCTGAGTTATCGGATGCTTTAAGCTTTACAACCATCCTTTACAGCCTTTTACTGTATTGACAATAGGATTTTGAGGGGTTAGCTCAATGAATAGGAATTTATAGGCCAACCATATTCAATTTCCATATGTGTATCAAAAAACATATTTTTATTAAATAACATTAAGAACATAACATTTAAAATGTATTAAAATGTGCAACAACCATAATCACATATTCCTGTCTGGGTTGCCCAATCCTAGGGGCATACCCTGCTAGTTTTCGACGCGGTTCACGGAATCAATCCGCTTCTTCAGGAAAGAGAGACAGAAATATCTGATTCCTGTGGCACATAAAGCCCCAATTCAATAGGTGAGTGCAGGCAAGGACAGTAATGACATGGACTAAGAGTCAAATCCGTTATATATCCTCTCTTTAATTTCGTTTCTTGATGTAAGTAGCCTAATAAGCACCAATATCCAACTTTTTAATCACATTTTTTGCTTTTAATCCCTGTGGGAACGGCCAGCTTCCCATGTGGGCACATCATATGCGGGCACGCTAGAGCAGCTGTATGATCCTAAGTTGAATGGAGACTGGATAAAAAGAATAGCCGACTACAGAAAGCAATGTATGGTGGGATTAAAAGCAAAAAATTTGATTGAAAATTTGGATAATGGTGCTTATTAAGCTACTACTATCAAGAAACGGAATTAAAGAGGTTATTGTTATTTACAAAAATGGTATTTAATAAAAATATGTTTTTTTGATACACATGTGTAAATTGAATATGGTTGGCCTATGAAGTCCCATTCATTGAGCTAACCCCTCAAAGTCCTATTGCTAGTTAAAAAAGGGATGTGGCCATGTGATAATTAGGTGGTCGGTCATTCTTTGTTGTTATATTTTTTACTGTATTGAAATTAAACAAACACTACAACATTACTAGAAATTTGAAAACCAAAAACCAGCTCCTGAAAAATTTACCACTACACATATTTTGTTTAATGTAAAACAGCCTGCAACAATACCACTAAACTTATTAAACTGGCATATATGTTCCCTTTAAGTATGTAATTGGCATCTAAAAGGTTTTACAATTCCCCAGTTCATCTCAGTCAACATGGATTACCAGGAGCCATTGGAAAATGTTTTTTGAATCAGCAAAGGCATAAGAATAATTCTTGGATCCTTTTCATCGTGAGCAATAAGGATCATACAGACATTGTCTAGCTTTAAATCCCAGATATAATCATAGCCTATGATACCTACAGCCTGTAAGTAAGTCCCAACAATAAAGGAAACCAAGATGTTTGGAGGAAACCAATAATATTTTCATGTTCATAGTTGTTAATGAAATAATAGATAAAAAAAACAGTAAAATAGCACATACAACAGAAACAATGTACACAAGTCTATAAGTATATCAAGAATGTAATTAAAAATAACTCACGTAAAAGATATTCAGCACTGTCATGATCATAATCTGTGTCTTCAGGGAAGTGATTAATTTTTACACATATTCCTCTCTTTTGTCCTAAATTTATTGAAAGCAAAAATTCTTTAGTTAATAATAGCATGACAAATATTATACATTTTATGGAATTCATTTCCAGACTGCACATGAACAGAAAAGCCGCATATGTAAAGAAAGTTTCTCTAATCCTCACGCAGAGATGGAAAGTTTAGTCTAGCATCCTCTCTAAATGATGTTCAGAATTTATTATACACTCACCATGGCAGAGTAATGCCTGAAGATGTCTATCCTAACAAGGAAATAAATGGTCACACTACATAAAAGTCCTAATGCATGGGATAGTACCACTTTCATCAAAAGATGAAAGTGGCACTATCAAAGTGGTCCCATCAAAAGATATATCAAATATAGGTTTAGTTTGCCTTTGACTTTTTGTATGTGCAGAGGAATACTGTTGGGAGAAATAAGTTCCAATTTTAATTTCCTATATTAAAATTGTTACCTGTTGCCTGGCTGTTACAGCGAACAAAATTTCCTGGATGAACTCACACAAGTAGGAAGTTTGATCTTTAATCTAAGTCAGATAGTAAACTAAAGCTTTCAGAAGAAAGGGCTAAAATGGCAGTCTCCAAATTTCCCTATTTACCTCACTGCAAGATTTGGTTTTTGTTTTTTGGTACAATTAGAACCCAAGGCTGTTTTAATGCATTTGGTCTAAGCTCTTTAGTACTAGCTAATGATGAATACAATCTCTTTCTGTAACTTACCTGCTGTGTGCAAAACTTTTTCTCTATGTATTGTTAGTCTTCAATATAAATTAGTCTGCTACAAAGGTAAAAGCACCACAAAGTCTCTGGATTGTCCTTTTGCATAAAAACATGTCAGAAGAATATTAGTGAATATTTGTCAATATCAGTAGTGTTTATTTCTATACTTTAGGCAGAAAAGAAGAAAAGCCCAGTTAATGAGTTTTTGTGTCTTAAAAAATGCATCAAAGTGTACTTTTAATAACATTATTTTAAAGAAAAAAAATATAGACTAAACCAGTGGTCGCTAACCAGTGGTCTGCGAGAAAATTGTGGCGGTCCGCGGCTCTGGCCGGTGCACCCATGAGCGGGGTCGGGAGAAGGACCTCGCTGGTGGGACGCACCGGCCAGAGCCGCAGACTACGTCTCCTGTACAGATTGCAGGCTCCAGGTAGTGGGCGGGTTGTGTCTCTGGAGCTGTGATGGGAGAGTGGGTGTGTTCTTGCATCATGATGTTACTAAAGGAGAAATTTCTTCCGGCTTCCTGCGCATGCGCCATCTGGAACTGATAAATTTAGTGGTCCATCAGCTCGAAAAGGTTTGACTAAACCAATTAGACTGTACGGCACCAAGAGAAACATATTTCAGTCAGAGAAAACAACTGTCAAATCCTCAAAAATCACAAAACATCTTGCAAGACAAAGTCTTGACAAAACATGCCAGAGGAGTGCACACACAGAAACCGTTGCCTTTCCCAATTGCAGGGCCCAGACCCTTCCAGTCCTATCTGACACCAAGGGGAAGGTTTCCCACTCTCTCCAGAATCAATAAGAAACTCATATTGAAGGAGAGAAGGAAAGAGTCTCTGCAATAAAACAAAAGCTACACAGACCTAAAAGAGCTAGAACCCAATTCTCAGAACATCCCTGGAGAGACAAGGAAGTTGCAATGGTAAAGAAAATGGGGCATGGGGCTACTTCAAACCATGCTCCCATCACATCTATCATGATTCGACTGAATGGTCTCTAAAGGCACATTCTTAAAAGCTTGCACCTGTTCACCTAACAGTTTGAAATGTTGTCTGTTTTCCATTTAGACTTTTAGAACCAATTTCTACATTTTTGAAAAAAAGGAGTAGATGGGTAATGGGTAATGAGAAGGAAGGGGGGGGCAAATGGCAATCGGGTTGGAAGGAAGGAGAGTAGGTAAAGTGAAATGAGAGGAAAAGGAAGGGTGGTTCACCATAGAACTCCCTGTATCACCACTAACAAGTGATAGCTTATTTGGGGGAAGTAACTAGACAGTTGGGCCAGCCAAAGAAAATTTGGAAAATAATATAAACTACATAGTTACAGCACAGAGAACCAGGCTACTTCACTGTTAAATTAAAGGAGGGAATACAAAGAAACAAGCACAAAGTAAAATGGATTTTACAACATGATACTAGACTATAACCTAAAAAAGATGATATTGTAAAGATGCAATATTCTGGAGCAAACTCAGACTGGCCCAGCAGAGACAAAGGCTAATTTGAAGTCAAAGGAAAGAAGTCCCAATATCATGAAAAAATAAGAGAACCTTCATGTCACACTCAAGGAAGAAACGTCCTACAATAGCATCAGAACTGTTCAGGAGCTTCATGAGGGACAGAACTTCATATGAAAGTCAATGAGTTTGCTCCAATGGACCAAGATAAATTATTTCAACAGGGTATCCAGTTTAAGAATGTCCATAGTCATGACTAGAGCAATAAGGCAATGGGGTCAAGTCAGCAAAATGAGAAAGTCCAAATCAAGGTCAAACACCCTATGAGCCCAAAGAGCCACTGTGCAATGTATACTGACCACAGTGCACCTTCTAGAGGCCCCTAGCCAGTCATTGTCTTCTGGAAAGATAGGGGGGTGGACCCACACAGAAAGTATGGTTTATACATAGAGCATTCATTTAATGACAGTTACTCCTTTTTTGCACAGAAGCTCAAAAGACACATACATACTAGGAACAGGTGAGTTCAGAAATTAGGAAGAAATTAAGCTAATTGCATGTTTTTCAATTTATTATTATATTATCATAAAACAACACAAACTGAGTCCATAAAAGTAGGAATCAACAAAAGGTGTCGGCTACAAGCATTTATTTTCTGCAATTTCTAAAGCAATTTAGGACATGTCTGTCTAGGTACTTTGGGCATAATATGAGTTGAATGTGAAATTGCAGCATTACGCAAGTTGTATAATATTATTCATTGGTTCAGTTATATTATGTTATGCTCATATTTTAAATTTATGTAAAGTGTGTGCAGTATAGACTGTGCCACTCATTATTCTGCTCATTATCATAGCATGAATGATTGTACTGGAATTCAGGAGAATACCACAGAGTTTTGGTAATTCTACTGTTTAGTGTTACAATTTTGCTATTTGCAGATACAGAGTTGTGAAATATCAAGTCATTAAAGTAGCAAATAAAGATCTGTCAGCAAAAACTGTGAGATAAAAGGGAAAGCTTAAAAGATCAAATGTTTTATTTCCTATTTTTAAAGATCAACATAGGGTATGCATGCTTAGGACTGAAGAGAAAGCAAAGCATTAAGCTACCCTAGACTAGACTACAATATATAACACCGTTGATCTGTGTTGCTTTGATTTGCTGATTTTGTATTTCCAATTTTTCTTTTATTTAAAAAGATCTAAAATATTACTTACTTAATAAAATATACTAAAACATAATGTCATATACCATATGACCTATACATATATACATATTAAAAATATATATATATGTCATATACCGTATGTCCTATACATTGGTATACTTTTTACATTGGTATATTTACATAGAAAATATTAGAGAGACCATAATTTAACAATAATACCCTGTAGGTGACTATGAAGAAAATGGAATAGTGGATTAAACTCTTACTCTCAAGTCATATTAAGTATAGTATTAGTATAGTACATTTGAATTTACTTAATTTGTATATACTTTATTTGCTTTTTTTGTAAAGTAGAAAAATCAATTGAAATACTAAAAGGCAATGTTGCTGTAATATGTAACTTCGATTTAGAAATGGTCTTTTAGTTTGAAAGACAGCCAGTATCAACCAAATCACCTATTTTAAACACGGGTGTCATATATACCCCAAACCCCCGCCTGTAATTGGACTGTGAAGAAAAACCAGCACACTGGCTGGTTTATATATTAAGCTAAAATTCTATTTTCCCCTCTCATCAGCATACTCCTTATTAGCATATACACTAATTGGCCCCTCGTGCTGGTTCCTTACCCACTCTGCACTTCAATACAGGGGACAAAACAGGAAAGGCTGATATTCCTATCAGATACAAGTACCTACACTGCTTGCATGCATAAAATATATATTTTAATTTAGTTTTATTGTTTCACTGTGAATATATATCTAAGCATACTGTGATTGTTCATGGAAGCTGATCTCACAAAGTTATGTAATTAGATGGTGATTAGACTATGGTTACCCATAGTAATACGATATATGATATTCATGTTCACAAAACTTAATAGATGAATATGAGATTTGGTCAGGATGGTATGTTTTGATATGATTGTTATCTCATTCTAACAGTGGTGTTTCACAGCAAGTCCTAGCTTTGGATAGGTCAAAAGGTAACTTTACTGAACAAATTGAATCATTTTCATATGCTGAATCAAAGATGTTCAGCATGGGGTTTCATGTGAACTACTCTTCCTTATAAAACCAGCATGTTGGGAAGTGCTCTCTCCAGAATACACCACATGTGATGAACAGTCATTTTAGAAGTGAACTAAATAATGTGGAGCACAATATAATGGCAATGTGATGATACAGCTCTTTCTTTTTTCAGTAGAGATAGAGTTCTGGATCAATCAATCGTGCTGGAGTTCAGCTAAAACCTGTTTGAAGTGTGCCGAATGTTGATGTAAAGGCCAGTAAAGTCTGTTGGAGACGGATTTTGTCTTTACATTTTTTGAGTGGCTAATAAGAAAACGAATGCTAAATGAAAGTTATTCAGAGCTGAGCACATTTGGCCATGACTAATGGCAATACATTACCATTACCATACCATACTATGTCCCATGCCTTCCCTCAACATGGGAAGGGTCCCACATTTAAGTAAAAGTACAATCTCAATGGCAGATTTTGCATAATAGCACAGAGATTCATGCTAAAAGTATAATGGTTCTGAGATCTATGATTTAGTGGTAGGAGTGCATTGAGTTAACATCATAAGTTATAATGACTGATGCCGAATTACATAGCTGGATGATGGTATTGACCCCTAGATTATTTCTAGAAAAATAAAGTTAGTTTTGTTTAAAAAAATAATTAGGTATTGCGTTTGATTTTTAAAGAAGTGTTTTGTTCCGCATTTTGAATTTGGTTTGTTCATTAAAAATTGCATACATTTATGGAAATAACAAATGTCAAACATCTGAAGTTAAGAACCACCACAGGATTAAATTAAAACCTCATCCCTGCCCTTTAAAGGCTAAATCTGATGGCCATACTCCTGTATCCTGAAAGGCTGCCCAAAGCTTTTCTGCATTAGGCTGTGCTGAGTACAGGCAGAGCCATTTGCATGCACTTGTTGCCTAAAAAGTTCGCTAAGCACCAGTCCCAAGGTGTGTATATGACCTTTACTTGATTGCTGAATGCAGTCCAAAACAGCTCAGATAGTACCCAATTTAGTTAGATACTTTGAACTGAACAAGTTTAGTTGCCAAGCTGTATAAAACCAGGCCTCTGTTTGGAGTGTATAATAAACTCTGAATGAAGGCACATTTTAAAAGGCCATGTATATGAACCTTTACATGATTATATGTTGTAGCATATTTAGAGATTATACTGTGATCACAAATTCCATGGTAGCATAAAAAATTAGGAACAAAAAACAAAACCTAACCAAAAATGATTTCAATAAACCAATATGACATTTTATGTTTTAATCAAAACACAAACCAAAATAAAACAAAACACAAACGTAATGAACACATTAAAATATATATACTGTATTTACCTTCCAAACAACAAATTCTCCATAGACCAGAATGGGTTAGCCCTCCAGGGTCTTTCTTATCTTTCTGTGGTGTTTCTTCACTTGATATGTTAGTGGTATTGCAGATGAAGGCCCTGGCATATAGCCAGTAATCTGTTCCTATTGCGATTGTCATCAGACCAAATGCAGCAAAAGCTCCTACCGTTGTCAGAAGAATCTGAACACCTTTCTCACACCACACCATTCTGCCTTCATTCCACCTCTTCCACGACTCCAGGGTGACAGGTTGAGGGGGCCTAACTCACAAAAAAATTAGGTATGAGCAGAAGAAGCCCGATGTCTTCTTCTTTGGTCTACCTTGGCTCTTTGGTTCCTCGGACTCGTTCCCGTCTGTCTTCTTTCTTGTGGCTTTTTTTTCTGTCAGCAGTGGCTGAGATGTTTCTGCCAAAGGACAATGGAAGCCACTGAAATACTCAGGACTATGTTACCAACAATCTTCAAGTTGTCTTCCATTGACTGTCTACTCCTAGTGCCGTATGCGTCAGTGCTAACTGATAAAGTGCTCTTCTTGCATCACAATGACCTGTTTAATACATAGGAATATGGTAAGTTTTGTTAGTAAGAGGTAAAATTGATTATTCTTATACAAATGACCTAGAAGAAAGCAAAGCAAAACACAAGCAAGGCAGCTGTCAATTTATTCACCTACTGGGAAAAAAATCCTTCTTGACCCTGTCTGTAGAAGTCAGATTAGGCTCCTAGATCAATCACTTTACTGATTAATTTTACTAATTACATCCCATAGAAAGAAATGCATCCCATGCAAATATCAATTCACTTTTACTGTTAACGATCGCATCTTGTTCTTTGATATTTTTTGATGAATACTTTGATGAATTCAAAGGTCTAACCACATTTACAACTTAAAACATACTGGCAGTAAAGGCTTTTTATTAAAGTATGAGTGAATGTCCCTAGGGAATGACTAGTACCTAGACTACTTTTTAATGCTTTAATGGTGTCTCTGTTACAGATTTTACCTCTGGTGTAATGTAAGCAGGAGAAGTGAATTAAATATTGTTCCATATTTGCTAATTCTCTTCGTTTAGGGGGGCTGAATGTAGTTATGGGGGATTGAGAAAATCAGCCAATCATGTAAGATGCCTTGCCTGATTGGCTGAACAAAATTACGGGAGAGAGGACACACATCCTTCTTCTCACAGTGACGAATTCTTCTGATAAAGAAGGATAGTCCCCTTGAACCAGGTAGTAGCAGCACAACTTTTTTGCACCATGCAAGAAAAACTTTCCATGAACCCAGGGGAAGGGAGTCCATGCATTTTTGAAAACCAGTCTATTGTACAAACAAGTTTGGACTGCTGCTACCTGGTCCAGAGGGAGTGTCCTTCCACGTCCCAGTCCAAGAAGAGCATCCTTCCTTCTTGCAAAAAACCAGTCCATGTTGCAAAAAAAATAAATAAATAAAATAAAAATAATAAAATAAAATATTATTAAAAATAAAATAATAAAAGCTGCTGCTCTAGCCCATGAGGCATGAATGCTCAGTGAATGACTTACACAAGTTATTATGAAACTCTTCATTGTGTTATTCTGTGCAAAAATTTCAACAGCAAATTTAAATCACCTACATCTGTTTAAATTTAAAATTAGGCTAACAGAGAGTTTGCCAGTATTGGTTACTGAAATGCTAAAGAAAAGTAATAGAAAATAAGAAATATTTCATATTTTTGACCAGCTAACCAGTTGTTTGTAGTCTGTTCAATTTGGGATGTGGCCATGGCAATTATTACTTTGAAGGGGTCTTGTTTATATTGCTGTTATACAAATGACTACACAAGCAGAAAAAACAAAGTAAACTCATGGACAGAATAGTTGGCTGCACTGATTTTTCTTCAGGTAGGCAGAGTCATTTTATGTGCTTTACAACAGAGTTTTCTTTTTTGACTACTAGAGCATTCCAAATTATACAGGAAAGTCTTCTCTATTTTACAAACTGCAAACTGTTCCATTTCAATCAAAACCCTGAAAAATGTATTATTTTAGAAAATATTTATGAACCTACAACATGAAATATTAGAAGCTATAAAAGAGCTGAGCCCAACAATTTGGCTTCAAATGAAGTCTTTACCTTCTTTTTTAGTTTCCAATAATTTAAAAAAACTATATACATATTGAGCCTGGTTTATCAAAGCTATCCAAGATCAGAGATGATAGACTATCATGGGTGAACGTGGATGATCACAATCCAGCAATCCTGGAGTGGATCGGGTCCATGGTTTTAAACATGTGCCAAATAATAGCAAATTTTATCCATTCTAGGTTTGCTGGACCATCTAGGTTTCCCCATGATAGTCTATCGTCTCCAGTCTTGGAGCCAATCGTCCCCAGTCTTGGACCCGATATATTATTAAAAAGAAAAATCCTAGGTCAGATGGATGACCAGTAAAAATTGCATGGATTAGATGAGAAATATTCACCAGAGAATATACAGAATCTGGCTTCTGTAATACAAGTAGAAACCAAGTCTGTTCAAACAAGAGGAACAAATAGATCAAAAGACTGACATTGGTGCTGTCGCATTTTGCATCTAAACTGCTGTTTTACAGCACAGTACTAATTAGCAAGGTACATTGGATTTTCATTAAAGGGAAGAGCCACATTGAATAGCTATTTGCTTTACAGGAGAACAGCTGTTGATCAGTGTTCTGTATCTGTATGAAAAATATTTTGGATTGGTTTCCTCTGGTGCTACAATCTTAGTGCTGGGTGATAAAGGTGTGGGACTGCTTACTGTTGGTAAATGATAATGTGAGTATGCAGTGAAGAGGGTTTGCTGTTGGGGGTTAAAACTGTACTTTTGCTGCAGTTATCCTTTGTAAATGGGTTACTATGTTGCTCTGAGGAGGAAGGAATTGGTGGATGGTAAAGTCCAATAGCAGTTGTGCAAGTTGAACATGTAGCATTAGGCCTTAAAGAACACACTTCTTTTTTTCGCAGCATGGGGTTATTAACAAAACTGAAATAGCCTACAGAAAAGTCATTACCATTCACTCAAAGACAGCTTGACCTTTAGGTATATTCCGTGTCGGAGATCGAATTATCTGATTAATATCACAAACCTTTAAAACATAGAATTTTCCAAGCTGCACGTTCCCTTCAGTGTATATTGAACTACTGTTGCTATCTACAATTTATTAGTCAATACCTTACAGAGAAAAGAAATGGAAGCATATTACTCGGATTATAAAGAATAGTATTACTCTTCTAATCATCTTTTTTTCTCCAGTATCTTCATGGCAGCTATCCAGATATAACCAGACAAGGCAAAAATTAAAAGAATCCAAGACATGTTTTTTTTTTAAAATGTGGAAATCACTTATCAGCTCTACTTTAAAATTGAGAATGTGAGCAAATAAGCTACAAGTTTCTTAAGGCTAGAGAACCCCATTTGAAATTGGTGGTGCTTGGCCTAGTGCTGTCACATAGTGTGAGTGTGTATTATGCTGGGTTTTTTCAGATTTTAGTGGCTGAATGTCATGGTGGAGAAAAGAAACAAAGGTACATATATTCTGTTGGAAGAAGTATTAAAGCGAGCCCTAAATAGCACTAATCAGCTCTCATCCTAAATTGCTAGTCTCATGGCTGTGTCTGGATAATACTTTCTGGGACATGACTCGAAACAAGCATATTGATCAAGAAGTTTAATTTATGTACAGTGTATCCGAATGTGTTTAGTTTCTAAAGACCCAGAAAGTCCTAAAATCACAAGGATAGTATGACAAACCAGGATTTAGGTAAGGGAGGTCAAAAATAGAAGACTCCTTGCTTCCTCAGTATAGAATGATTTTCATTTTACAATGCTGAGAAAGGGCTTGTCTGCACCTAAGTATCCTATTTATCCTGTGTATAGATGCACTTTACCAATGTGATGCTTTAAAAATTCAAGTCTAGAAGTAAAAGTAAAATTTACATCTACCTTTTAAAAGAACTGACACAAGCATATGAAAATAGCTTGATCCCCTTCATTCCATCCCCCAACCTCAAAGGCAAATAGGAACGGAACATTTCTTTGAAGGTCGTCTTGACCAGACCAATTTCACGCACTGTGAGCTGTCTTGTTTAAAGATTAAAACGACTAAATATTGGCACTGGTTCCGGCAGATACTTGAACGTAATCAATGAATGAATGATGAGAGTTCAGTTCTAAATAAGATCACTTAACTCCCTGTGGTGTTACATTATGCAGATTTTTATGTTAACATTAACTTTTTAAATGAAATGCTGAACTGTGCCAGTTAGTTTTGTATGCATATTGTGCTACATAAAGAAGTATGTCTTGGTATTGGTGTCATTTATTCCCAAAGTTTCTCATAATATTAGGTATACATATTATTAACTTTATTAATCAAACTGTCCTTTCTAAGTAACCACTCTATATGTTTGAGAACAGAAAATGATTTGCTGGATCACAGAACCTGAAAATTATCTGTGAAATAACTATTGTTACTGGTTACAGGTGTCAGAGGTCACAATCTTCACACCAAAAGTTATGCTGAATTGATAGTAGGAATGGACCTTACAGCCACCATTACTCATTTGTACCTATAGCTAAATATCTGGAAAACAAATACACAGTTAGACATCATATAATGCATATGCAACAAGTCCCTTGGGATGATACGCTTTGCCTCTGTCCAGATACACTTAATG
Source organism: Pyxicephalus adspersus (assembly GCF_032062135.1). NCBI lineage: Eukaryota > Metazoa > Chordata > Amphibia > Anura > Pyxicephalidae > Pyxicephalus > Pyxicephalus adspersus. Next base: position 11,867,842 of record NC_092868.1, read on the forward strand.
CCCTGTACACCTTTGTCACTTTTGTTTATATAAAAATAGACCATCAAGAAAACCTCATGTAGACACTTCAAGATCTCTATTGTATTTAGTTATCCATGAGTTGTAAGTGCCTCTGGCTGATCTTTTAAACAGGCTCAAGGACAGTGGTTGCTTATACCAGTACCAATTTGAAATGGTATCGGAGCTCAGTGGCTCCTATAAACCCCAATTAGCATTTTAATTGAACCTGCCATCATCCAGCACTGGGCTGAACAGATTTTAGAAGTTGATCATTATCCTGTCCATGTTGGGCCTAATTTTTGCATTCCAGGGATCATGGATCACTTTGAATACATCAAAATACTAAGCGGCCACTCAAGAGGTCATGTTGCTTTATGCTAGAGAAAATGCCCTTAAAATGGGTTTCAACAAGACAACAACTCCAAACACAGCAGTAAACAAATACCGTCTTGGTTCCAGACCAACAAGATTGGTGTTATGAAGTGGCCAGCCCATTTCCCAGACCTTAATCCAATAGAAAACTTGTGGTATGACATCAAAAATGCTTTTTTTGAGGCAAAATGAAAAAAAGCAGAAGAATTGTGGAACGTGGTCCAATCATCCTGGGCACAAATGTAATCATTTTATTTATGTTTTGATTTGGAATAGAGTGTGCAGTCTGCCCAATGCATTTATCTGTATGGAAAAAAATAGCCAAAAGGAATTTGAAATTTATTCACTTTTTTAAACATACTGCTATTATTCTGAACACAATTGTATATATAAACATATTATATACTATTGGAGTAGGCTTTTCACTAGCTGGGTACTGGTGTCTGTCTTTGATTGCTATGGAAGAAAATTAATGTTTCATTATATACTATCCTTGCTTTACAACAAATACTATCAATGCCATAATTCAGAAAATCCAGACAACCAGGTAAATATCACACAAACTCAGCCTTACAGATGAAAGTGATAGATTTCCCTACCTGGCCAACTGGACGTTGAAGGCACTGACACATCTATGAAATGTCTTATGAGACTTACTTAGGAGCTCCTCTGTGATAACACTAAATTACTGTAAACTTTAATAACTGTGTGGTTCAAAACCTTACAACTCATGCCACACTAATGTTGACACATTAAACATGAGAATACCAAAATCAATGGTCCCCTATAGGACATGTACTTAGGGATCTCCAGTCATTGAGGAATATAGTGGAGAATGCACTTATTCATGGAACGTGAAATGCAGATCATTTTTACCAGTTATTAAAAATTTGGAAAGGGTGATCTGACCTTCAAGTGGATGACCAATGGAACAAAAGTGACTAAACTGAACTGACGGGGATTTCTCACAATAAATAAAGTGAAGAATTGTTGAGATTGCTTCTTACTGCCCTCAAGTTTCTTGGTTGGAATAAATACACACTGTCTTTATTACCCATCATGCAATAGTCATGCAATGCTTGACAGAGACCTCTTCTCCTGACCAGCTATTTCTGGCTTATAACCATGTCTTTGCACGTACCTGGCAAACTATGACTAGTGTTGCAGGAATCTAAGGGCATACCCTGCCATAATTCTAAAGTCCACAGCGGTGTGTATGAGCTGTAACCCAAGCTCACATACAAAGACAACTCACATACAATGACATATTAAGTGTATGTGACTTGTGTATATGAATGTATATTGCAGAAGATAAAGCTTTATTATAGTATTGTCATACAAAAACAACTGTTCTCAACAGGTAACAGGTCTTATGGGTTAACTTTAATCATTATCTCAATAAAAATGTTCCTGCAGTCCAGGAAGTCTTAAGGAGCTCATGTCACAACTTCTTCAGAATCTATATTTGAGCACTGTTCTGGGAAGGGCAAGTATGCTCACTGTTAGATTCTCTGGTGATTAAAATCATCTTGACAGATTTGCAGGAGGTAGTAAAATAATTCTACTTTGACACCTCTGGTTGTGTCAGATCCCTGTGCACCCCATTACTCTTCATTCTTCCAGACACACAGCCTCTGCATTGTCATAGTATAAAGCTGTAAACTTTACCATATAGTTATATAATTTAAATGGCTGCACTTGGTAATATGTGCAACCAAGTCAAAACTTTTCTCTGGTGAAATCAGTAATTAACTTTTATCCAGGATGCGTGACACCATGCCAAAACTGCCAATAGATAGGACCAAAGCTGGTATTGTGCTCTCCTTTGCTTTGTAAATAATGTACTATATAGATCTGATTGTAAACAGCCTATAAGGTCAAAGATAAGTAAACACTTAATCAAATATTAAGGGTGCTGTTTTAGCACAATGCCAATTTAGACAATTACTGTATGTGCCTTAAACCTTGTGGCAACAGTTTGGGGTCAACCCAAAAAGACCTGGTTTGGACTTTGGGGGAAACTCATATGGAATGCACTGCAACCTGGCTTCAATCCTTTTGAACTGCTATGGGATTAAAATTGACAATGACTGTGAAAAATATTTTCTCATCCTTCATCAGTAACTGTGTTCACAAATATTGTTTTAGCCAAGGTCTACAAGTTCCAAAAGATTCCAAAAATTATTTCTCAGAAGTATCAAGGCTTTTATACTTTTCCACAGTATTGGAAAAGTATGACCAACAAGCTAATATAGGTGTGATGGTGAGATATCTGCAAACATCTGTAAATATTTACTTGTTGCCTAGCCCACTAACTGAATGATATTTATTATAAAGGTTCACCTTCTTTATTCTGCCCTTCACATTCACCTGTCAATGGAAACATTGCCATATAGTGACATATTAGTGGGATGGTCAGTGGGAAGAATGCTTCTTACATTGCTGGCCAAAGGAATGTCACCCTTATAGATAGCCAAAAAGATAATTGGTGACAGTTAAACTGACCTGAGAGGCACAAATTTCCCATTCCTCACTGAACGCTTAGCAACTTCTGGAGGAACCCTAGAGTTCCCTGGAAGCCTGGTTTAAAAACACTGGACTAGATGGTGTTTCTCCCAAGCTGAATACTATAGGCTCATACCTCTAATGCCATCAAACTTGATTTCTATCAGCAAGCAGTGTTAGCTTGATTGTAGTGTGCAACATATACATTTTTGCTTAAGACATACATATACCTTTTTGGCATGTTTATTGGAAAGCACTAGTATATTGGTTATTGTCAAATTAAATTTGTTGAATTCTTTCATTTGTTTGTGGTAACTGTTAAATGTCAACAGTAAGAAGATATAATGATGTGAGCTTTATGTAGAATGACTTGGAGTCATGGGGTCTTCCAACACTTACCTAACCTAAAATAGCCTAAAAATGTTGAATACACATCTAAATGTGATGTATTAGTTCAATCAGTATAATACTTTGTTGGGTTCATTCAAAGAACCTCTTCTATTTCCCCATATCATTCATCCACAATATTTTGTTAAATGCACCTTTTTATAGAAAATGTCAATATGATTTAGTATTACTTGCCAACTCAAGTTCACATTTCTATGATATGGTTGGCCGAATTGGTCCATGTATTCCGGGTGAAAGGGGTTATGACCAATCTTGCTCTTGTGTTTTGTGAGCACACAGCTAACCATATCAAACCTTTGGCATCATATTTAAACCATTTGTTATGAACTAATACTTTAGGAAAAGAAAACCTATATCTATACTTTTTTTTTATAGTTTGAACCCCCCAAAAACTATATGCAGTCAGCAATAGAATTAAAGTAAGGTCTAATTACCGTCATTCATGAAAAAGAATAATAATTCAGTGTCACTCTGAAAGTATACTTTGCCTCATCAATAATAAAAAGAAAGCAATCAAAGGGTCAAAAGTTATAGCAATACATTACTTTTTAAAAGGTGTCTAATAAAAAAAATGCTGAGGAAGGTCTACAATCTAATTTAAAGTTTGGCTAAAAAAGCCATTTGCGAAGTAATGCATAGTAAACAAAAAAATAAGTGATACACTATTGTCCTTTCATGGCAATTAAATCATTTCTATTCCTGATTGAACAAGCATGTGGCAGATTGCATGATTTGGTCTAAATGGAAGGTTAAGAGAACATTTGGTCACCCTAAATGTTATCCCCTCAAGAATTGACCATTGGCCAAATATGCTGCCATCTGGTACCTGAAAGAAGAATTCCTAGATTGCAGAGGATTGATAAGTATTTTTCAGTAGTCTGCATGATAAGGACTAAGCATTTAAGAATAATGTACACCATAAAGGCTCCCTTTAGCATACTACTGGTATTTACTTGCAATAGTGTGGCTACCAAATTATAAATAGTTATAAAATGATAAATACCGGTAGTGGAATCTAAAGAAGAAGCAGAAGATCTCCTCTGCAGGACCTTAGAGGCCCTCTGGAGTATAAAGTGTGGTCCTGATCAAGACCTTTGCAAACCTTGTACCTAGGCTACTGTTTATTTGGCCCTTGACTCCTAAATATCAGAAGAGTATATAGCATAGAAAGGTAAAAAAAAAACAATAAAAATCTAAAAACAAAAAAAAAGTGCAAAAGTAAAAGGAACCATTTATCTTCGCAGCAAAGCCAATGATAGGCATAAAATGACTATTGTGTTCCACCTGAAAGGGGTCATGTTACCAGTTTTACTAATACTCATCTTGCTCTGATTTTATTTGGGATCTCTGCTACATTTGTTCGACATAAAAACTAAAATCAATACATGCTACTTTGTTCTGCTTCAGGAATAAAAAGAGAGAAATAAAGATATCAATATTGTATTTGTCATTGTTATTCATCTGTTGACGATAGTTATTAAACCCAGAACTCCAGATTTTTAAAGTTGTTTGAAATATATGAATGTATTGAAAAAAGGCTAATATGGCATAGCAGCTATTGCAAGGATCAGTACCTTCATTTTATTAAAAATCAGTTTTCTTTTAGAAATATGACTGCAATTCTAAATAAAACTGCAACCAGAAGTTTGTCTTCTACTATTTCCCCTGGTGTGTTGCTGAGAAATAATACTTTATAATGCAATTATATTTAACCCTTTTACTGTCACCATCATTATAGTTATGGCAGAGCAGTAGTGCTTGCAGCGTGCGGGTCAGGAGACATTAAGGTGGCTGCATTTACCCTGACTGCAAGCTTATAGCTATTTTACCATCAAACTGTGCCTTGGGGCTGTCCTTTTCTGATTACAAGTGACTGTGATTGGCATGCCACCAATTATATTCATCTACACTGCTATAGCTGCAAGTCTTTTCTATCTTTGTCAGTCTCATTGTGTTTACCAATCTCTTTTAATTAAACCTGAAAGTGTTCATTCATAAGCACCTCCTGGTTCAGCATCATTCATTGCGTGGTTAGATAGGGAGAATAGGATTGAGGAGTCTATATTTTTTTCCCACTTGAAAGTGGAGACATCAGTTGCCTGTTTGGACTCTTGATATCTCTATAAAGAAGACCTGTCATCACTGCTATAATTTGTCACTAGGAGGCTTGTAAACCCCGGTGCCAGTTATTAAAATTCTCTCCTGTGCTGAAAAGTGTTAGTTCTATTTCTTTGCACAGTGTGATTTCTACAAGGACTAAATAGATCATCCAGATCTCTTATACCTATCTATGCTGTCTTGGCCCTCCCTTTTTTGCTTTGTTCTCAATCAGTCATTTTGTCTCAGCTTAATGTGCAGGGTATTCTAGCGTAATCTCAATGCAAATACAATGCATTCAGAAATGGGATATCCAAAAAGCTCACATTGGAATAATTGTAAGGATTTGGACAGCATGGTGGCTCCGAACTCTGTCCTTTGCACCGCTAGGTCCCAGGTTCCAATCTCAGCCAGGACAATATCTGCATGGAGTTTGCAGGTTCTCCCTGTGTTTACATGGGTTTCCTCCCACATTCCAAAAACATGCAGTTAGTTTATTAGGTTTTCCCCAAAATGACCTTAGACTGTATTAAAGTCATATGACTATGGTGGGGACTAGGAATGAGCAAGAATATCTCTGGCCTCCTCATACTTTGGATGGTTCTGTGAAATTTTGTTGACTTGATTTTGCGAAACCAGCGGTAGATCAAGGAAATTATACCAGGGGTATTAACAGGGGATTCACAGGATTCCCTGGGAATCCTCCTGTTTGCGATCCCCGGGGCACTAGAGGTTAATTAACCTCTAGTGCCGGGATCGCACACTGTTCTTAATGAATACGGCCACGGCTGCATTCATTGAGAAGATCCCTGGGCACTAGAGGTTAATAAACCTCTAGTGCCCTGGGATCGCAGTGGAACTGCAGAAAAACTCCATGGGAATCCTGTTTGCGATCCCCAGCATTAGAGGTTAAATGGGGACAGGTATCCCCATTCAAAACTTCCAGTGCTCCCCTGATTGGCTGAGGAAAGCTTTCCCCAGCCAATCAAAGAGGACTGGAAACGCACACTGAGCTGATCAATGAATGCAGCTTTTTTTAAAAAATTTGAACTCGATCGATGAATTGTGAACTGTAGTCAGAGACAGCTAATTGGTATTGGTGCAATAACAGTGTCCGACAGAAGAAAGTCTTCTAGCATTAACTTCCTTTGTGATTGTGAAATGTCACGTGATTAATAACAGAGAATGACACTTTGCGGTCAGAGTATGTCCTTGGATTGGCTTCATTCAAACCATTTAACTTTCATATACCCATGCTTTTTTCTTGATACTTAATACACTAATTGTAGATTTCATGAAATTGACATGAGTGGTTTCCATTTTCTGTTCCAGGTGACAATATTCACCCACTGCATTACAATGCAATGGTGGAATTGTCATCCCTCTGCATGCCTTCTCAGTGTTGGACTATAGGCTGACATACTGACTTATGACGTTCCCCCTAGTATCTTTGTTTGTAGCCAGGAACACCCACCCACACAGTGTCTATTCACCTGCCATTGCTATAGACCAGGGAAAATTATTTATTCCGATGATTCTCTTACTAAAGTAGAGGAAGCCACAGTAGGTCCAGAAAAAATAAGCAACGTCACAGTTGAATCCACCACTTGGACCCTGCAGGGATTTTAGTTCACAACAAGCAATCATATGGCTACTGTTTAAATGTATTTAGCAAAATTGTGAAATGTATTGAAAAGATTATTCTATTCCTGCATTCACTTACTTGATAAAGAAGGCTTAGGTTCACATGTACTCAACTTTTGTCTCAGCCTCTACACCTGAGTTCCCCCACATTGTATGGCTTCATTTTTATTCTAAGATACTTATTACAGATATTTTCGGCCTGGAAACACTTATTTGATAAATGTTAGCCTCCATTTCTGCTCTATTGGACTGTACTAAGGGGTTCTGTAGTGACACTACCTATGAGAGTGGCCTGAATAATGCTAAGCTCCCAATCTTCCAGTAAAAAAAAAAGGGATTGAAGAATTTTTTTTCTTTATGAATATTTTTAGGGAGAGTTTTGTAAATTGAAGAAAAAAAAGATGGAGTTGGTTTTGGAGAGCCTTTTCATTTGGCATTTTGCACAGTTTAAAGCCTTCATTTTACTTTAAAAGAAATGGATGAAAGTCATGTAATGTTAAACTTAATAAGCACTTACATATAACATTTCATGATAAAGAAATTCTACACATTCCCAGTATATTACTCTAGTTCCACGAAAATGGAACAATGCCGAACATGTTTGTATCTATATGTACAGGCAGCAGAACCAAGAAACTAGTCGCAAACATTGTTCATGAGATTGATCCACTGACAGGTGTATTTACCGCACACTGAGCTGCCAGTTGTGGACTTTATCCTGCCTGACAGTCACTTGTGCAGCAGTACAGTTCTTTATCTGATCCTGGACATAAGCCAACAGTGTCCCGGAGATGAAGATATCTGAGGGTAACCAGAATTTTTGTACTGAACAAAAATGTGAATAATCTAAGCATATAACATGAAAATAATTTTTATGAAAATAATATTAATAAAGTACGAAAAGCAGAATACTATTATTCTTTAAAAAAAATCAAGATTTGACAGGTTACCTATTCCTAAATTAGGCTTATTGGACTTTTCCTTTTATGCTCACATACATCTGTATATATATGCAAATTCTCCAGATATGGAAATATTTTTACCCAATAATATTTACTTGCCATTTTTCTTTGTATAGTGTTATGCATATCGTACCATAAAAATAAATTAAAACACATTTGGCCACAAAAAAATACATAGGCACAGCAATATTCCACCCATGTGTGTTTGAAATATCGATCTTTTCCTTTCAGCTGTATTCTGAGATAAACAAATCTCGCTTAATGTGTCTATCTCATTTTATAGAGTTATGTTTAACAACCGCTTACTAAGTAATTTATTGTTTAAATATCCACATTTAGTTAAATGAATAACGGGATGATTATTGATTTTGGTTTAGTGCCAGATTGGAAACCACAGACTGCATGGCGGACACAGACAACAGGAAGCACTCTGTTTATAAACTACAAAGGTAAAGCATGGTACATAATAGCAATTTGATATCTCCATTTTCAAACAGCTGATTTAAAATAGATGGTTTTTGGGGTATTTATTTGCAACCCTGAAATGTGTTAGCTGGAATAGAATTTCGAAGTGCATCTGTAATGAGACAAATATATAGAGGTACCATTGAATAAAAAGCACGTAGCAAGAAATTTCAGAAACCTTGATCTCGATGGTTGTTACAAGTCAGTACCACAGAATATATTAAAGCTAATAGATTAGAATGACAAGTATTGGCTTGGAGAGGTCAACAATGGAGCATTTTAAACCATGACAAAATTCAAGATAAAGATAGCTCATGAACAAACCACAAATAATAACTGGAAATATAATATGCCACGAAACAAAATTTGTTTAGATTTTAAAAGAAAAGTCGACTCTGCACATATCAAGGTGAAATGCAAGTTCTTGGGAAGGATGACACTGGATTCCCCAATGGTCAGCATATTTGGGAAATTGTTTCTAAACTGATTATTTTTTGTATCCAGTAGGTAGAAGATACAGTTTTTATGCAGGGAATCCCCTCTTTAGCAGACTAGAAAAGGCTCATGCTTACTGTGACATCACAAGCTCTATTCTGTGTACAGCATCCACCTATTTGTAATCTCTACAAAGCAGTTCAGTTTCCTAGGAAACTGCAAATTGATCGCATAAAGTCTTTGGCTTCTAAACCTCCCCAGAACGATGGAAGTGAAAGAAGATCAACCCTCCTAAGGCCACGCGCTTAATTTCACACAGGGAGTCACATTTTCTACAGTGGTTAAGATATGTATGTTAGTGGCTGGAATCCACGTAAAATTATATTCCAAAAATAACCAGTAATATGAATTTACCTTTCACCGATTCAAACACCAGGAGCTTCAAATGATTACCATAGGCTACTAACATTTGCATCATCTTTTCTCTGCCATATTAAGTGGAGCTTTATTTGGTTTTATTTCCTAAAACTTGAGTAAAAAAGAAATTGAGGTAAAGTTCATAGAAACCCCCCCAAAAAAGAAATATGTTAATAATATTAATAATAATAATAATAATAATAATGTTAACATGATGGAAAAACTAAAGAATGGTTTTGCCCAGCTTTTATAGACTGCAACTAAGTTTAGTATTCTATATTTTTGTCTTTGTGTCACATTTGTTAAAAAAACAATCATACATATACAATCATGCATAAAAAAAAGAGAATTTCTCTTGAATTTTGTTTGTGGTCTATATTTGTCTAGGTGGTCTTGAAACCAATAGCTATGATTTCGTATTCACTTACTGAACAGCAACAGACAGATCAAATATGTTAATCTGAACTAAATATTAAAAAATTGTGCCTGCCTGTTTAAAATAATTTCTATAATGTACACTGGGCTACAAATGCAAGGCTTGGTGTACGATTCTGGCATAGTAGGCTGCTGGGAAATAGTGAATTCCCATGCGTATGTGTAAGAGTTATGTCATGCCGGCCTGGTCAATTAAGATAGCTGAAGACTCGGAACCCAATAGAGGACTGGATGAAGATACCAGTGATGGACAAAAGAAAGAGAAAGAGGCATGAGTTTATTTTATGCAGAAGATACATTGGTGTCTTGGGAAAAAACTACCCGCTCACATTTTGTAATGGTTTTATGCTTCTGCTTTTAAATATATACATATTTTATTGAAAATTACCTTTGAAGTATGACATAACTGAATCCAAAACATTTTTTTAAATTTTGTATGGAGTAAAGAATGTGAGTTTTTTTTCTCACCTGTGTCTCATTAGAAAGATTCACTTACCTTTCTGCCATAGAGGGACATCAGAAGTGGGAGAAAATGTCTCTATTGGAAGGAAAATACCCCCTAAGTCAGTTTTCACTGGAACAGTTATTCACGTGAGAAGATATCATCTCCGGGTAATCCTGTTCCGGTGGCAAGCCAGAATTTCGATTGCTTCCTAATTTTCGGCCTAACTGATGGTGGTCCCGAGGATAAATGAGCAGAGTGTCCTATGCATGTCTGTCTAATCAGGACATAGACAGCAATAAAAAATGTATTGGGGTTGTTACCTCTCACCACTTGATCTACAATTAAAATAAGCATGACTTAAAAGCAAACTCTTGGCTTCTTTAGCTGCAAGTACTGTTGAGAAATTAATCTTGAATTTTTATAACAGTGGCATTAAAATCAAAGCTCCTCCCCCTTATTTTCATAGGCAGCTTGTTAAGAATATGTGAAAATATTAATGCCTAAAGTCTGGGCATTGAAACACTTCAGGATTTTTTCTTTCTTCCCACTGCACTTGTATATGTCTCGTCATATTGTGCTTTGCATTTGGTTAGGTAATGTCTTACGCCTTCTATGTGTGTAAGAAGATGTAAAATATCTGGCTCACATTTGAAACCAGTGCACTAAAAATATTAACCCACTGTTACACAGTTAGAATGGTAGTCGTTTACCATTAACCATTGTTTCTTAACCAGGGTTCCTTGAGGAATTTGTGTGTTACCAAGCAGACACCAATGATCTTCATGGCTATATGTAAGGGTGACATTCTAAATTACTAAAATAATATAAGCTGTGAATATAGTGAATATAGCAAGGGTTTGCTAAGAGTTGAAACAGGAGGAACTCCAGGAGGTTGAAAAAGGTTACTGCACTACACTACTACTGATACTTAAAGCGGACCTAAACTAAATTTTTACTTTGCATAAAATGGTAGACAACCCTTTCATATTAAGTAAAAATATATTGTTCTTTGAAACAACCCTATTTCTGTCTTGATCGCCGCAGCAATCAAGAGTTAATGGGAGCGTGGAGCCTCCTGAAATACCTACGTCATGCATCCCAGGATGCTCTTCGCTGCTCTTTGGGCATGTGCTGAAGCAGCATTTTCCTTCACTGAGGACTTCTTCAGCACAATCAAGAGATCTTCAGAATTAAATGTGAGTGTGATTTTTTTATTTTTCGGTTTAATTCTGCTTTAATTCATGATGTCGATGATTTTGTATCTATATATCGGTATGAACTATATGCCAACTAAAAGGTTTCGAACTCAACCACAGAACAAATACCAGCCACTTTCAACAACATTTAAGCACTCTACAGTGTTTCCCCAAAGCCACAAGTATATATATGAAGTATAATCAATATGAGATATCTATTTGTCAAATGGCAAAAAAGCTGGACTGATTTCATCTTCTACTCTTCTATTGCTTAAAGATCTAAGACATGATTTACTGATTAGTACTGCATGGGCGGTTTCTGGTATGCTATATCACGTTATCTGTCATGTGTTGAAGACATTGCCCATCAGCAAACCAGCTTTACCCATTATCAATGAAAACTTGGTTATGTTTTTGGTACTGAATTATCCGTTCAGAAGAGTATGTTGGAATCCAGTAATATAACCATAATAAAAGTACCTTTGCCCAACAGTGAAAAGAAACCTAAAGGGGCAAAGATTTAAGGAGTAAAAATAAATACCAACTTTAGATGAAAAACATTTTAAATTAAGCCTTGTGCCAGTCACATACACACTGTGAGCATACCTGGACAATAAACTGAAGAGTAGGCTGTCCTCACTAGCAACCAATCAGTCAGTCGTGAAGGCATTATCAGTAAACAATGCAAACACTTTCAAGGTAAAACGCAATAAGGCAATAAATCGCAATAACGCAATAAAGAAATAAGGTTGGATAGGGAATATATTAAATGGCTGAAACTTGTGAGAACAGTGTAACTAACCACAGCACAAAATTGGCCCTCTTCTTTCCAGCACTCCAGGTTGTGGATGGGTCCCAGCTCCCTTCTTTGCAATGCTAACTACAGGTACGGCATTGTAGTGACAATATCAGGTTTGAAACCAACAGATGGAGTAGCCTAGGAGTCGATGTGGTGGGGGTAGATAGTGGCTATGCAGAAGATACATAAAAGTCCTTTTTTTAATGCCCTAGACCAGGGGTGCTCACTCTTTTCTGGCTTGCAAGCTACTTTTAAAATGACCAAGTCAAAATGATCTACCAACAATAAAAACTTGGACTTGATAACTCCTGTGCACAATAGAGTTTGTTTTGAAAGGCAGGGCTCTGCAATCCACTTGCGTTGCCTTTGGAATCTACCGATAGATCACGATCCACTTGTTGGGCACCCCTGCCCTAGGCAAAGGAACATTTCATTGTTGCCCTGTGCATGGAGCCCCTTATCAGTAGTAGTTTTGTGGGTTACCTGGAGTAGATTTTAAATCAGATAAATGTGTTCCAGATGCATGAAAATAAAGGTTGTGCAAAGTCCTAAAGGTGGGGATGCTATTTGGGCATAGGAGGGGGAGACGATCTTAACTTTCCTAAGGGAGTCAACAATTGCATATTATAAGTTCAAGATGTCGCTGAACCCAGGGCAATCATACTGAAAAGTCAACTGCAGTTTTAAGTTGTCATATTGATATGATATGTACTGTTAGCTTTCATGCACTAAGAGGTAAAATACAGCATACACAAAAGGTCAGTTCTAGAACCTGACCTAAGAGTTCATTTATTAGTAGATTTTAGACTATTCACATAGCATAGGGATAATACATTTAGCTGAGTAAATGAGATGAAGCTTTGCTGACATAAACCATCCAATCAGTTTATTTTTTAGATTTACTTGCATGTACAGTAGGTGGGTATTCTTTGCAAAGCAAACTTTCACCACGTACACAATGCAAGAGGTAACCACTTGTGTGTTTTAGTGGTCTACTGCAGATCAAAAAATCAACTTGGGGGTAGGAACCCCTTCTAATTGCCACATGGAGATTGTAGGCCTGGTATAAAGATTGGTAAGGGTTTTTCTACTGCATTGCTTTACTAAAAGCAAAGTGCTCACTTTGAATACCGAACTTGGGAAAAAACAAAAACATGATTGTATTCCTTCACATTGGGTAATTTAATTAACACAACATCACCTTATTTAATGTGCTAAAGTGGAGAGATGGTGAAGTGGAGGTGAAGAGCCAAAGTCTGCTGTCACTTGCCTGGTTGTGTAGTGTGTCAGGTGTATAAATAAGACCATGCAAGCAGAATTGCAAACCTTTCTCAGAAAAACAATAATATACCATATTTTAACTTTGTATTTAGCTATTTTCTGGTTATTTGCCTTTTAATGGATTTCAGCTGAGATACACATATGCAAATTATCTGAATTGTTCCAATGATACAAGTAACAATCCCCGTTTGTTTAATGTACTTTTATTGAGTAGGTGAAGGATGGATATAGTTTTGGATGATGATTATTCACATTAGAATCACTGAAAGATGCAAAAATAGGCAGGCATAAGGATGTGCACTGGTGGTCGGATCATGGGCACCGAAAGCTCACTGGTGTTCATAGGATAGGGGAAGGCTAGCTTGTCTAGTCCAATCCCTTCTGTAGCACAAATTGCTTAAATATATAAGTGCTTGCCATTAGAGATAGGTGTCAGAACAGAGTGAACATGGGCATGTGAACATCCTAACTACTGTATGGAGCTATGGAAGAAGATGCCCTGGTCTGAGGAATCATGTTTTCTCTTGGGTAATGTCAGAGGTTTTCTCAGATGACAAAGGCTGGTTGGTTGTGCAAAGAGGACACATACATGTGTTTAGCTGATAAGTGTATGTTCTGTGTATATACCAAATATGCAATGATTTGAATGAAACAACAAAACTGAACATGTTGTCCATACTGCCAGTTTTAAACCAATATAATAAAAGGTGAAAACCAAGTGGGTCTCTTGGAAAACTACTCCAGTTTTGTTCTCCTTTTCAGTTTTCTGGTTCTATAGGATCAGCACCTGGTATATCATATTGATGAGAAAATGCTAGATACAAAACACTGCAAGAACTATATTTTGGCATTATTTAAAGAAGGAATAGGATAGTTTTCTAGAAGAGTAAAAGCGCTTTCTTTCCCAATTTATCCTATATACAAAACTAACAAAGTAGTGCATGTTTGAGCTTACAGGTTTAGCTGTGGTGGGTACTGGGCTACTGCAAAGCCCATATGATCAGATGGCCTGCAATACATCCTACATTTGCAGTAGGGAACTGCGGCCTTTGCATGCTTTCTAGTAAGTTTGTGCATTCTAAAACAGTAATGTCAAGGTCTATGACACATACAGTGTCCTGATTTAAAGTAAAGGTGGTATCATTACAAATCATGTACCTTTTACATCACGCATTCTCAATGCAGGTGAGTCAAGCTGGTCACAGATTATAAACATATTTTACTAATCACTAAGTTTAAGTTGAATTGTTCAGTAGATCTCAAAATATGCTAGGTGTCATGAAATTACTTAAAAGTAAATGATTTGATTGTTAGAAAGTGATTTATTGGCTAAGCACATTGCAATTGCAATGAACCTACCATTTGTGGGGACTCTACGGGGCACTCAGACAAGCTAAACGCGTCTCTCCATTCCTCCTAACACAATATAGGCTATCTATAGATCTATCAGTCTATCTACCAATGGGTTTTACTTTGGCAGCAGTTGACCCAGACAGGTGTCATTTAGGGACTATATTACATGCCACTCTATGTGGCAGTGTTTGGAATATTTATGTAACCAGGACATTATTTCATTGTTTCTTAATATACAACTTTTTTTTTCTGTGAATTATGGCAACAAGCACACCTTAAGAAAAACTTCATTTAAAAAAAAGTTTCTATTTTCTTAACATAGCAAAAAATCAATAAGAAGCTCATAAAATGTTATAGACCAAATGAAAAAAATTGTGCATATGTATCAGAGATACCTTCAGTTTTATACACAAGACTTATTTGTGTAATATTTCATAGGAAGTGTTCTCATCGGTTATTGTTCCTGCTCTTATAACATATATGGGCATATTGTTTAAATGGCAATATTGTTTTTTAATCCCCAACTACCAATAGAAAAATCAGCTGCTTAGAGTGGGCAGAATAATTATGGCTTTACACTGGTTGATATATGTTACTACACATATTTCCACTAATAATTATCAGACCTCCTACAACCAATATTTTACCTCCTGTATTATTCAGATGGCCTAATTTAATAAAGAAAAAAAATTATCAGGTATAGAAACTTATAGCAAGCAATCAAAATGACCACTGTACCTAGTTTCCAATGGTAGCCCTCCTGCTGTGGTCATTAAGGATCTCAATCCTTCAGCTAGATTTTCTTTTATTTTCCAATACAAAGAACATAGCAACAATTCTCTTTCTACAGTAAGTGGAGTGATCGGTGGGAGCAGAGCCGGAAACTCCAGCAGGAGATCTTGTTGATGGAGGGCCCAAGAAACATAAAAATGAATGACTCAACCCACTACCGTCCACCTCTAGCCTAAAAATCCATTGTGATTGGAACGATTCCTTAAATAAGACTAACAATCAGCCAACATGGGGTGCAGAACATTTAACTGATTGATGCTTAGCGGTTAAGTGAATTTATCTTAGCATGGTTCACCTTTCCTCTTCACAGTATGAAACGACATAGCAAAATTTTTCATGGCTAATACCAGTGACTGCTACCTGAGCACAACTATTCTATAGCACCAACAATGACTTATGAGGTGCCGGTGTGAAATATAACCTCATTAACACTTGATATCCTGCAGGGGGCTGCAGTTTATCATCAAGCAAGGCATCGTAGGCATCAAGAGTTAACGTTCCCTCTGGATTTTTAAAAGGCCTATTTGTTGATCTTTGTTGAGGAGTAGATGGCACATTATAGTCAGAGCAATTTAATTCTTAAATAAGGAATTCATTTGGATTACCAACAAGGGGATGCAAAAATTGATGGACAGTTATGGAGTACCTTAAGGAGGCACCTAAAACTGAAAGAAGAATACTCAATTTCCTATGATTGGTTGTAATTTTAATATTCTATCAATATAGTCGTTTATTACAACCAATCATAAAACATTAACACACCTATTTATCTATATGGTAATGAGTCACATATGGCAGCTTTTGGTATTATGAACTCTTCCAGTAACACACACACAAATATATAAGTTTGAAATAAAATATGCTTTAAACACTATAACATGGTGCAAACTACACAAATAGATCTATAGGACCTAATTACTTATGCAGAGCCACCCACAGAGCCAAAAAACAGCTCACCTAATACCTCCAGTCTAGCCGTGGGAAGTAAAATCCTTGGTCCCTAAGCGCCAGTTCAGTGGCCACCTGCCCGCAGCCTGCTGAAGGGCTGGAGAGGGCAATTCCACTTCACATGTACATTTTATAGAATGATAAAGATCATGTCAATATTTCAAACACCACCAGCTGGGAGGAGGATAAGGACAACGGAAATAAAACAAAGCGGCTTCCTGAGCCCTCTCCCTTTCTAGGAGACATTCATCTAAGTAATATATATCTGTTTAGGGACCAATGCACTGGCAAGTCAAATCCACTTGCATAATACACATCTGTGCTACATTTTGTCTGGCATGGCACAAGCATGTATAATGTATGGGCATTATTAAGTCAAACAGAACACTTCTTACTCTATAACTGCATAGAAAAATAAGGATAGATAGATAGATAGATAGATAGATAGATAGATAGATAGATAGCCAGCCATATAAATGCACATTTTTATTGGAGTGATCATAATATTACATATGTAAAATACAGTATATATATATATATATATATATATATATATATATATACATTGTATATATAAAACACATTTCCACTGCAGCCCAACTCCTAATATCACAAGTATAATTATTTATTTAGCCTCACTTGCTAATCAGCCCTTTTACTATATGTCATACATCACCAGCTGATACAGAGGCACATTAAAACTAAATGATATCCATGTAAAATAAAAATAACCATCTGTCTCTCTTTAGCAGATAGCAAACCAGTTTGCTAATTGCCAGCATTTGTCCAATCCATTTTGAAAATCCAGATAAAGCCAATTGTTAACCATGTTACTAAGTATCTGTTGCATTTTCCAAAATTCCATGACCGCTTATTACAGATGGGCTAAGAATAAAAAAAAACTAATAGTCATGCAATTTTTAATAAAAAAAATAAAATGGTCTGAAATATTGAGTAGTATATACATTATAGAAATTGGTAACATGCATATAAAGTGCAGTACAGCTCCCAAAAGCTGATGCTGTAGCTAGCTACCATGTTGCTAGAATGATGCTCTTACCTTGCTTAATACGTGTGCTTTGATGAGGATATATGTCTGTGTGTATATAGGATGATCAGGAGATGCTCATAAAAATCCCTGGATGTATTAGCGTCTCTCCCTCATGCCCTGGAAGGTTCTGTGGAATGGCATTTATTTTAAGAGGGGATATTTTGCAGAAAAGGAGAAAGACTTCAGCATCCTGTTATTATGTCACTGGGAGAAACCACTGTGAAAAAAGTACACGAGAGAAAAGGGGAGAGATGGAGGGAGAGAATGAGGCGAGAGCATGTACACAGCATTGGGATTGAGATGGGGGAGGGGGAAGAAAAGCAGAAGGAAAAGAGTGGGACAAAGAGGTATATACGTTGGTTTAATATGCATTGAACAGCGATACAGCAAAGGTGGGAAAAAATGGATTTCATGGCAAAGGACTTATCATGGATCGGAAAGATCTGCAGTGATTTATCAAAATAGTGAAGCTGCAAAGTAGATGTTTTATCTCTAATTAATATAATTATTTTATTATAACATATGAAAATGAAGTACGGCCAGCCTGGTCCATGAATTGGTGGGGAGGATGTTCTATAGGCGATTGTCTTTTAGCAAGCAGGGAGGATGCTGAGGAGAGGACCACAGGCAGAAGAGGAGGACATCATTCCCATGACAAATTTCATGGGGCTTCCAAACTAATTTTGTTTATAGATATCAATGTGGAATGTATTGGTGATTGATTGTATGACTTGCCTGATGCCTAATACAATCTTTATCTTGCCTAAAAAACCCAGTTCTCTATTTTTCCTTTTATAGTATTCAGAAGAAGAGGAATTTAGAACTGCTGGTACTAATGTTGTGAATGATGATCATACACAGAGCAAAGGATGCAAATAGTTAAAAGAAGAGGAGTTCAGGTACGGCTATTAATGGTAAAAAGTCTGAGGTATAAGCGTGTCAATGCAGTGTCCCGGAGGAAATGATCGGTATATGGCTAAATTGCTCATATTCATTCACTTTGGTTAATTTTGCTGGAATATACGAATGTGCGCCTTAGACAGGCCTTTTCTCCTGATTCTAGCTCACAGGGTCGCCATGGAAACGTGAGATGCTCATCTCCAATAGTCCTGTGATAAAATCATTTACAAGGATAAAGTGGTTCCCATACACATGTTTGCAAACCTGTTTCTAGTCACAGGGGGTGGGCTTCCACCGAAAGACTGGAAAAGGTCATTTTTATGGGAGAAGGAAATGCTTTCTTCCTTTTATTCCACGTAGGAGCTAAAGAACTGTTGGGAATATTTAAAGGAAATGTAAAGGGCAACCAAGATTTAAAAAGTACTGGAGGTAAAAGAAACCGGTCAGATTCACCTCATTAGTTCCATAAAATATAGGTATGGCTATAAGATGTTATGAGTTACTGCTCTTTAAACATTGATCTGTATTTTATTAGAGAGAGAGAGAGAGAGAGAGAGAGAGAGAGAGAGAGAGAGAGAGAGAGAAAGAAAGAAAGAAAGAAAGAAAGAAAGAAAGAAAGAAAGAAAGAAAGAAAAAGAGAGTGAGAAAAAGAGAAAGAAAGAAAGAAAGAAAAAGAGGGAAAGAGGGCAAGAGAGATAAAAAAGAGAGAGAGAAAGAAAGAGAGAGAGAGAGCAAGAGAAAACAAGAGAGAGAGAAAGAGAGAGAGAGAGAAAAAAATAAAGAAAACCAGAGAGAGAGAAAATGAGAAAGAGAACAAGAGAAAAAAAAAGAGAGAAAACAAGAGAGATGGAGAAAGAGAGAGAGAAAGAGATAGAAAACAAGAGAGATAAAAAGAGAGCGAGAAAAAGACAGAAAAAGAAAAAAACAGAGAAAGAAGGAGAGAGAGAAAGAAAGAGAGAGAGGAGGAGGAGAGAATGAGAGAGAGAGAAAGAGAGAGGGAGTGAGAGAAAGAGAAAGAAAAAGACAGCGAGAAAAAGAGAAAGAAAGAAAACGAGGGAAAGAGGGAGAGAGAGAGAAAGAAAGAGAGAGAAAACGAGAAAGAGAGAATGGGAGAGAGAAAGAGAGAGAAAACAAGAGAGAGAGCAAAAACGAGAGAGAAAGAGGGAGAAAACAAGAGAGAGCGAGAGAGAGAAAACATGAGTGAGAGAGAGAGGGAGAGAGAGAGAGAGAGAAAGAAAAAGAGAGTGTGAAAAAGAGAAAGGAAGAAAGAAAAAGAGGGAAAGAGAGATAAAGAAAAAAAGAGAGAGAGAGAGAAAATGAGAAAGAAAGAATGAGCGAAAGAAAGAGGGAGAAAACAAGAGAGAGAGAGAAAGAGATAGAAAACAAGAGAGAGAGAGAGAAAGAGAGAGAGAAAATAAGCAGAGATAAAGAAAAAAGCAGAGAAAGAAAGAGAGAGAGAGAAAGAAAGAGTGGGAGAGAGAGAGAGAGAGAAAGAAAGAGAGGGAGAGAGAGAGAGAGAGAAAGAAAGAGTGGGAGAGAGAGAGAGAGAGAAAGAAAGAGAGTGAGAGAGAGAGAGAGAGAGAGAGTGAGAGAGGAGAGAAAGAGAGTGAGAGAGGAGAGAAAGAGAGAACGAGAGAGAGAGAGAGAGAGAGAGAGAGAAAACGAGAGAGGAAGAGGGAGAAAACAAGAGCGAGAGAGAGAAAACGAGAAAGAGAGAGAGAGAGAGAAAATGAGAAAGAGAGAGAGGGAGAGAAAACGAGAGAGAGAGAGAAAACGAGAGAGAGAGAAAACGAGAGAGAGAGAGAGAAAACGAGAGAGAGAGAAAGAGAGGGAGAGAAAGAGAAAACAAGAGAGAAAGAAAGAAAGAGAGAAAGAAAGAGAGAGAGAAAGAAAGAGAGAGAGAAAGAAAGAGAGAGAGAAAGAAAGAGAAAGAAAGAAAGAAAGAAAGAAAGAAAGAGAGAAAGAAAGAAAGAAAGAAAGAAAGAAAGAAAGAAAGAAAGAAAGAAAGAAAGAAAGAAAGAAAGAAAGAAAAAGAAAGAAAGAAAAAGAAAGAAAGAAAGAAAAAGAGGGAGAGAGAAAGAGAGAAAAAGAGAGGGAGAAAAAGAGAGAGTGAGAAAAAGGGAGAGAGATAGAAAAAGAGAAAGAGCGAGAGAGAGATAAAAAGAGAGAGAGACGGATTTTTTAAAGCTCTCCAAGGCTGGAAAGGATACACTTTCATTGATAAAGCTGGGTGATACAGCAAACCTGGAATAAATGTCTTCAAAGTCAAAAACAAAATAACCAACTCCATTTGCCTCACCAGACTGTTCAAAGTAGTTACCAACTTAAAGACAGTTGCATTTGCATTAAGTTACTGTTGTCTTACACAGCTATATCATGTGATGGACATGGTAGCCTTCTATTATATTGAGTTGCAATAGCATGCAGTAACCCAGAGACTGGTGTGCCACCAGAAGAAGTAAAATGAAGTTACTTGAGGGGTCATTTTATGCCTGTATAGATTATTTATATGTTACAGAGACTAACCATCAGGGCCACAAAAAGAAGTGACACCAAAAGAGTGTCGCCCCACTTTCACTTTCCATTTCATTCTTAATAATTTTATTGTAATCTATGATGTTATATAAAACACATAGAAATTTGCACTGGTCTGCTGGTTTTTCTGTATCTATTTGCATAAACTGGGAATAAATAGCATAAATTTGCATAAAAGGCACTTTTTCCTATACCTACTGTGTATATCCCAGCAATGAAGCAACTGACTGAGACAATCTGAAACAGTCCCAACATCCAAAATGTTAAAAACGTTAAAGAATCCTGCACTATAGACAAGATTATACTCTGACGACACAATATTATATATCTCTAATCTCCATATAGCCTGTTTCAAACTTTGTCAATTTGACATTTTTAATAAATAAGCATCAAAGCCTCTATATTTTCAGGCGCAAGGTGAAGTGGAATATTCATGTAGGCATTTCCCTGAATGGAAGGATTTATTACCAAAAAGCAACCTCAGGCAATCACCGATTAAAGTGGTCATTGTTGTAATGTGCAATTAATCTATCTCCCAGGCATATTTAGTGATCAAGTAAGTAGGTTTGGGGAAATCATTAGACCCCTAAGAAAAATATTTGGGGATCAGGGAATGTGGATAAATGCATGGAAGATCACAAAAATAGTATGCAACATCATTTAGCATATTCCTTCATCTTCCCTCTAAGATTGTAATCGAATAGTTGCATTTTATCTGGTACAGCCTAAACTGTGCCATAAATATGGTAGTAATGGGCATTTTGCAACTTCTTGTACTTAAAAGAAGTGTTCTCTATGTCAAGAACTAGGCCATTTGGCTAAAGACTGTATCCAGATGAAAGGTATGTAGTCATGAAGGTTAATATAGAAAATTTCCATAGCATATTTTGAATATGAATAGGAATGAGGTAGTAGTATTTTAGGGGGTGATAATGGAAAAGACACCTGAGTTGGTCTCAGCTACTCCTATTATTCCTTAATTCCTTTTATGCATTCAGGGGTTTCTAAAAATGTGTTCTTCCTCTAGTGCAAGGGAACTAAGGTCTGTAGATAGTAGGAGTGGAATAGAGAATAGGGCTAAAGAAGTGGTAGCTTCTTTTCACAGTTGTGGTGCCTAAACCACAATTATCTCATGAGTCCTAAATGTTAGGTGGTTTTAGCCACATGGGTGTTCTGTGTACAGAAATACGTTGGCATAGGTTACATCAAAACTACCAATTATTACTGAAAGGCCACCCTATTGAATTTATACTACAAACCCAAAATGCCATAACTTCCAGCTGAGAAAAGGCAACAAGTATCACTATGATGAAGTACTTTTAAGCTGCTTGTGAAGAGTCTCCTATGCTGGCAGCAGGGATCCACCTGCTACCTTTGCCACCCATAGCATAGGGGTTTACAGAGGTGTTTGCAAACTTTTCATAGGCCAGAGTGGCCAGGCCTGCTGGTTCTAGTGCCAAAAGAGCACCTTAAAATGTGAGTGTTGTTCTTTGCTTCTAGAATGGTAAATAATTGACCAAAACCAGGCTGGATGACAAGATTTAACCACCGAAGATGTATAGGGAGTGTAAACATCTGTATGGTTTGGCCTAAAAACCCCAAAAAACTAAAAGTTATTGGATAGGGAGATAATTGGCAAAATGGATATGCAAAGTCCCTGGTCATTTTTGAACCCTGTAATGTGGAGCTTGGCTTAGTGTGTGGTGGTGTATGCACTGGCATTACACCATAAGTGGTCATCCGACGGCCAAGAGGATCACCATGATCTTGGAAATCAATGGTAGAGTTGGCATCTAGCTTCCTCTAATGAAGCGATGACAGGTCTAGGACCTACAGGACTGCACACATGTAAGTTTGTGCCATAATCGACAAGTATTCTGTGCTCAGTATAACAGGAGCTCACTATTTACCAATAAGTATGGTTCCACTTTAACTGTGTATTAGTAGTTCAAAAGGACTGATTATGAATAATGTTTGTTCTTCTTCAAGGATATAGGAATCAGCAAATTAATATCCTGTGATCTCAAATGGAATACATTTTGGGCTTTAATAGTAGAAGTGGTTTTACAGAAAACTAAACTGCATACACAAGTTTTAATTAAAATATTTTAATCACATTTGTTACACTAGACTTTTTGCTGCATAAGGTACTTTGGATATTTTCAATAGATTGTTTAGATATTAAGCACTTTGTTATAATATTATCACAAACAGTGATAAATAGCTCACTGGCTTTACTAAAAGTATGGTTTAGCAGCATAGCAGTGCAGGGTAATAAAATCTTTAATATAAAATGGGTATATATATATATATATACACATTTTATAATATATGTACAATATATATGTGTGTTTATATATATATATATATATATATATATATATATATATATATATATATACACACACAAACACATACATACATATACACACATAAACAGCAATGTATTAGGCTAGTTCATTATAATTGTACTATCAATGCTTTGGGTTACTGTAAGGGCTCATTCACATCTATAAATTGTGGTAAAGTGCATACCTCCCCAACCACTTGGATCATTGCCCTGTAGCACAGCAGAATGCATTTTAAGGGGTCCATTAGTGTACCATTAACAATTATTATAATATGTAAATGGGACCTTAATATACAAACTTAAGGTAACATACAAAACTCATGCAATTTTTTATGTGATTAGTTATTTATTATGTATTAATACAAAGTTAGATAAAAAAAGTGATAAATGGTTCCATATGCAGTCTGTTTTTTCATAGTAGTGAAAACATCTCTATATTGCAATAATTGAGACATCTTTGAGTCATGCTGAGTTCCAAATGTTCCATTCAACAGCAATATATTACAGACCAATATGTACAAGTCTAGAAGCCCAGTTTTCAATGTTTACGCATGGCTTATTAACTCTATGCCATCATAGTCTGAAAACTATAATCAAATGGCAAAATCTGAGCCAATGCCACATTTGATTCATTATGATACCTACCAATTGTAAAAGTTGTCTGTACGCTAATTTTTACTGCTACAAGCTGAGCACCGCAGGGCTACATTTATGTTCAGAACATATGTATCATATTGTGTAATATCTCTATGTATATATTGAGAAAGTACAAGCTAGTGGAAACACCAGTTCTATTTACCCAAATGCATAGCTGAACAATACAATACTGAGGGTGGGGAAACATCTTGTACTCTGATAAAATAAATTCACACCTATTGGCAAAAGTAAACCAGTACAAAGCAAAGCTTACATACTGCAAAATTCCCTAAACTAACCCTATTGATAAAATGCAGAGTTGTTTTGGAAATATAAATCATTTTAGTTATTTAAAACTCTGTATTTCTTATTATTTACTATTTTCTAAAATTTTTTCCACCCCACAAGTAAATATGTGATTTTCGGAATCTCTAACAATAGATTTCTGAGATATGCAGGATGTGTGAATTATAGTTTATAAGAGTTTTTAAAATTTTGACATTTTTTATAATATACTGGCGGAAAAAGTTGAAATTAGATTTAGCCAAATGTAATTCCTAATAAAGTTCCTCCAAACATAGATCAGCCATATAACCAATATACTGTAAATGTTGTGTTTTTTTTTTTTTTTATTTTATTCCATACTGAACCCTGCCATCTTCCATTCTAAGGGTGAACCAAGTTGGTAAGTCCATGTTAGCATGTGAAAGCTGGCCAAGCCCGCATGAGTAAAAGCGTCAACAATGCATAGCCTTTTATAGAGCTTCTGGATTATGAAAGCTGGCCAAGCTCACACATAGAATTGGCAACACCAAAAGATCAATGGTAGCTGAGTTTAAAGCTTGGAGATTATCTTGCAAAGTCAGGTGAACAGCCAATCTATAGGTGCACTCTCCATGATTCCCACAAGAGTGCAGTGCCTTGCTGAGATACCCACAAGAAAACAGTGGTAGGGTGAACAGTCACTGTGTCCATAGGTAATCAATCTTTCGAGTCTGGGAGCGCACATGAGTACCCCATGTACTTGTATTGATTCTACTTGACTAAAAACTGGAATAATTTGTATTTATAAAAATTGGAACCTTGTATTTTAACTAAGTGTACATTTAATTCTGAGTTTAAAGTATATCCAAAATCAAGCTTTTTTAAACATATTTAGATTTAGTAACTGTTCTGACAACAACATAAAGTTTTGAATTTATCTTCTTCATTTTCAGTCCCGATGACAATAGTTACTATTACGAACAGTAAATATTAAGGCAGTATTAAAAACCAAGCTAAGATTCTAATCTTTCCCTACTCTATCCAAAACAAACAAAGGTAATTGGAGGTAATAATAAAAGCAAATATTAGGCTTCTAATGTATATGTTGTTTGGCAGTTGTCCTAAAATTTGAAAATGACTAATATTTTACAGTGTTTTGTGAAAACCACTTCTGAATCATAAGCTGGGTTTTTCAGATCACCAAATTACTGACCAGGAAGGAATGGGGTTTACTGGTGAAAAACAGCATTGTTTGGATGAAAAAAGGAACCTTCCAGAGATTGTACTTCCTTTAGACTTCTCAAGGTATAGTTATCAGTTGTGACTTGAGTTTAATACCTGTAAGAAATTAGATTACTTTACTATAAAAATGAATTGTGTGATGGGGCTCTCAGTAACTATACCACATTCAATATTTGTTGAAATACAATTTTCCTATATTATTTTTTTATATATACCATAAAAAATAACTTTTTTGTTGCATATTCCATCCACTTTCGACAACTATGCGGTTTATAGCATGGCACGATTCTGGGGACATGTCCAGCCAGCATCCAAGATGGACGCTTAAGTTGAAAGCTCTGTGACAGTACTAGTCACAAGCGATGAAAACCCAGCTCTGAACCACCTTCTGACTTTCCCAGCATGAGAAAAGTCTCCCTACAAGACAGTGACTATGAAGAAGAGGAAAAAAGGGCAAAACTGACAGATTTCTTCCGTCTTTAGGAGATGCCGAACATTCAAGATGGTGACATTTGTATGTTTTGTATGTTCTAGTTTTTTAGATCCTACTCTAATAAAGTTGTTTTTTAATTGTTTTTGGATGTGGTATAGTTACTAAAAGCCCCATCACACTGTTGCCTTTTTCTAGACTATAAAAAATAATTGCTAGGGGTTACCACCAAGATGTGTTTTCTTCTCTGTCCAAGGCACCTTCTTATCATTAAAAAAATAAAAATAAAAGGGTCTTATTCTTTAAAGCCTGCCATAAAAAAAAGTATTTCCCTACCAATACCACCCACTTCAAACAAATCTCACAAGTTGTTTTTCCCAACATTTGAAGCAATATATATATACTCACCTTAATCTGATGTCTAGATATCTTGGTCTGTTTGTGGTTTGATGCAGCTGTGCAGAGTCTGTGCTAGCCTGACAGTCCCTTTGCAATGATATCACACCATTTCTGGTTTGTGGGGGGACCTTGATACCAGAAAGCCAATATCGCGCGTCCTTCCCACCCAAACAGTATTGTGGACACCAATAGATGAACCCCTCCCAATAAACAAAGAATGGACTGAAGGACTGAAGTTTCATGTGTCCATGACTTTAGATGGGAAAAATGGGCTTTAGATATTTTTAACTAGTACTCAGAATTAAAATGCGGGAATAAGAAGGGGGAGTTAAGTTTTCCCCAGCGATCAGTTGGTGCCTTACATGGTTAAACTGACTTAGCTTCACTTTCTCATGAACCTTGCAGGGACCAGAGATGTTCTGAAATCAGATTCTTGATTTAAGAGAATGTTAGTTTGATGAACAGAGTGCGGAATGTTAGTTTCTAATTGCTAATGAAACAAACCAGGAAGGATTGGCATGATAGATGAACCAACTGTCAGTTGACTCCCCGTGCTATTATAATGTGAAATTGGGGATATTGTTCCAAAATAATGTCCTCTATGGCGATGGTCTCCAATCCTTTGGATGTCACAGACTCCGGACCACGCATGCGCAGGGAGCTGTGTCACTCAAAGGGAAAAAACTTCCCCCAGATTGCTCAAATACATAAATTGAAAATTGGGTTAAAATTAAAAGTGGTAATTTAGCATTTAATATTAGACATGGTGGCATTTAGCCACAACAACAAACAAGTGAATTTTATCATAAGAACCTTACCCCACATGGACCACCTATGCATAAGGAAAAGTTCAGACCTGTGTCAGGACCAAGAGATAACACGTGGTATTTGGCATCAGGTACTTTGCAAGATGCTTGGTTATGACAAGCCACCTATAACTTTTCCTGTTAGGTAGCCGTTCACTGGCATAAGGGGGTAGTAACTGCACGGTACCCTCGCTGCCACTATGAACATAGCTTTAGGTTTTAAAAGTTGAGCTAATGCTTTAACGCTATCGCTCTACTTAATCCCAAACCCTAAATGTATTCTTTTATCTAATGCTACACACGTACACATCTTTGACAAGCGGGCTGGTGACACGGAGGGTCCAGACAAAAAATGCTGCACTGAAAATCTTTGCATTTAGGATGACTACTGCACAAAAAAGATGGTTTTGTTATTTTTGTCTTTTAATGGGCTATTCATTTTTATCTTTTTATTTTTGACTAGCATTCTGCTATAATGAAGCACTGTTCAATACAGTAACTGAGCAGAAAAAATAGAAAAATATATACACAACTTTTAAAGTGAAATAGGGAAAAATATGAACTCTGTCTCTAATTATTAAAATCTGAGCATAATTATTGTACTACACTATTTTCAAAAATCTCATCCACTGCATAATAGAGAACTACTATTAACATCTAGATGTTATCATAGGTGATGTCTCTAGTTTTTGTTTCCTCCTGTTTTTTAGAAAATTGTCCCTGTGCTTGTTACAGATGTTTGCAAGATCTGAATCAATTTCATATTACGCTATTCACACTAAAAAATAAGTACTGCCTTGTAAATTAACTCACTATTGTTGCAACATACGGTAACTGCAACAGATGCATTTTTAAGGAAAATTATTCCAATTCATGCTTTTAGTGAAAAGCTCCTTTCCACTCCTACTCATCCATTTTTCTATGTATTCTGTTGTGTTTAGGTGAAAGTATGTCAAGGAGGAACGTGTAGCATCGCTAAACAAGAGCCTCCAATTTCTTTTATATACATGTAGGGTTTGCTAGTTTTCTGGAAAACATATTGCGTAAAATACAAGGCTGGCTCGAGCTATCATGTATTTTGATGCTGTATGAAAATTTGCTACATAACATTCTTGAAATAATTATGCTCTAATTCAAAATATGGAATAATGTGGCAGATAAGTATAATCAGTGGTGTAAGAGATCCTTTTTTTCTCCCAGGAGTAATGGTAATCAAGTGCTTTAAACTTCATTCTGTTAGTATCTGCTTGGTTCCCATGGGAAATCCAGTTAGTCATCCTATCTTACTTGGTTAGTCATTTTGTATAAAATAACATAAAAAAACTATGCAAATTCTACCTATGCATACACAAGACCTCATTTTGTTTAAAGGTTTTTGGGAATGCAGTCATCTTCCATGCTAAGGGCATTCTTTAACCCTTATCCCAACCTATTAGAAAAGTTGTCCCATGACTTGCGGGACACTCCTCTGTTCTCAGACATCTGGTCGTGTTGGTTCAATTTTAAGACAGGGACTACTCTGCAATAATGATTCACCTCAAGGTGAATGTTAGTGGTGGTCAGATGGCTCAGAGGTAATTGATTATGGACTGTTTTCCTTTTCCAATGATATTTATCCTAAAGTATTACTAGATATCTTCAGTCCAATGTTGTGCTTCCTTAAGATTACCTACCTTCCAGTGCCTATAGGACACTGGTTATTTCTCACCCTCTTCATCTTTTTCAGCTCATTTTTCCTCTGCTCTCCTTACATTCTTGTTTTCTCTTTACTTTCAATTCTTTTATTATTATTGGACTTTGTTTTGCTGTAAAACACTTTTAATACAAATTGGAATACCAATGTCTGTTTTACAGTGCCTCTCTTGATTTGTATTCCTCCTACTTTTTTAACAAAAATCTTGAATAATTAAAAAAGAGCAATCTTCAAGAAATTCTAGGACTGTTTTGCCAACCATGCCTTGATGTTCAGGCTTTATGCTTAACCTAATTTCAAACAACACTGACATCAATAAGGAAGTCATTTTGATGATTTGTTATGGTCCCCGAAGTCAGCAGCCTAATGCACCGAATGGTAAGAGAAGACCTCCGTTGTAAGGCCCTGGTCAGCACCAGACCTCATCAGACAGCAATCCCCCAATCTAACATCGCAGTCCTCACCTTTAATATACCCCTGCTCGGCCGCGGGAGACTGGTTGCATCTTCCAGCACTCGGTTGCCCCCAGGACTTACTGCACAAGGGATGGTGTTTGGGGATTGGCTGGCAGCAAGCCAGGAGCCCACAGATAGACATACCAAGATTCCAAAAGACTAGTCCAGAACTCAGAGCCAGAGATCACAACAGATAATCCATCCACCAGACGAAGTACACCAGAGCAAAACACAAACAGAGTCGGGGGTCACAGGAAAAGGTTGGTCCAGGCAGCAGAAACAGGCAAGGTCAGCAAAAGTAAATCAGACGAAACTCACTCCAGCACAGATTAGCCCAGCTATACGCTATAACAGGCACTGGTGACTGAAAGCAGAGAGGCTATGAAGTCCCAGCAGCCAATGCCAGAGTCAGAAGCTAATTGCCTCTGAAATGCCCTTCAGCTGTGCACAGCCTCCAAGAGTGGTGCTGGGGATGCCAAAATTACATCAGGCTGCACAGCTAAAGGGAAGCAGGTGCTGCTGCTATCTTAGTTCTCCTGGCTGTTGCAAATGACATCGCTAGACAGAATAAACAGTGTTTTATACTGCGATAGCGCACAGCATTGAGTCACCGGACAGATGAGCATCTCCTAACAACCGCGTTGCTGAGGAACATTATAAAAAAAGGGGGAAATGCATACAGTAGTGCTGTTTTTGCAGACTGCATGGGAACATGGAAAAAGACACCAGTCATTTAACTTACAGTTTACTGGAGTCCTAAAATCATGCTCATGGTGTTAAAGAAACTCAATGGGTCATTTATTGGTTATTAACTGTATATCACATTAGGCATGCGTCACTGGGTTTGCTGATTAAAAGATAATTTGTGCCTCATATTCACATGGCATGGCACTGCAAAGCACAAATAGCTTTCTTTGTAACTTAGTGAAAGATCCGCCAAAAGATCCTTTGGGGGTAAGAGGGCTTGTCTTCCTGACCAAAAATGCAGGCTTCACAACAAAGGCAGAGCGATCTTCTAAAAACATTAGTTAGCCTGGAAGTAACCTTATATGTTCAGATGTATTTTATTATTTAGGGCATAAAGAAATTGTAACTAAAATGGCTTTGTGTTGCCTAACTATTAAATGAAACTGTAACCAGTAAATATTCAGTTGTCCTTGATTTTTTGGTGTGGAATGAACAATGATGACTAAAACGACGTGTCAACCAAATGTGGAATTAAATCCCTGTTCACAATCTATATACTGCAACTGGAAGTAAACTTACATGTCTAGACATATGTTTTTATTTTTTTTGATTGGCATGAAATAAACAATGACAACCAAAATGTCCTTGTTTTACCAAAGTATGAAATTAATCATTAGTTTACAAATGTAAACAATGCAACTGGCAGTAGGGGCCACTGTATGGTTGGAAGCTTCCAGACATGGGCACCCAATGAAGCCTTAGTGTAAATCTACAGACGGCAGCCAAGTAACCAAAAGTGACTTGTTGCTTTTGGAAGTTGCTCTATGATCTGCTGCAGCTGCATGCAATAAATGGCTCATAACCCATGAGCCTCATGGGTTATGAGCCATAAACTCATAACTCATGGGGGAAATGAAGAGTGACCAAAAAAGCTTTGTTTCAGTCAAATATGGAATGAATTCCCTGTTTACATTTATATACAATGCAACTGGCAATAACAGCAAAACTGCATGGACTGCAAGCTTCTGGGCACACAGCAAACTGCTGCTGTGCACCCAAGGATGTCAAATTGCACAGCCACAGTGCAAATCTACAGAGAACTACCTTGCAGCCAATAGCAACTTATTGCATTTTGGAACTGCACTGTGATTTGCGGAATCTGCCTGCAAAAACTGTTCACAACCTCACCTATTCCCTTTAATGGAGGAGGTTGAGATCGTGCTTGAGCAGCATAACACAAGTCTGAAATGACCCTCCCTGTACCCATCCAGGTATGAGATTTTTGTTTTGTGTGGTCGAAATGAACAATGGTGACTGGAATAGTTTTGTGTCTCAACCTCTCCTGTTCACCTAAATGCTTTCTCCTGGCACTCTAGAGCACAAGGTCTGACCTCTACTCAACCAGTAAGTTACATGTATGTTCGGAGTCTATCTAATCATTTGGACTTACATTTAACCCTTTACTAAATAAGAAAACCTGGTGGACAAATTCCTCTAGCATATATATGGATTACTTTTTAACCCTAGACCAGAGGTAGGCAAACTCTGGCCTTTGAGCCACATACGGCCTAGCCAGTATTCCAGTCCAGCCTAACGCCCCCCTAGTTATTAATTGTTGGATACGGCCTAATTGAACTGACGCGTTATCCCAAGTTCCCGTGATATCATTGATATCATCAGTAACCCCAATTACAATGCCTAAAGAGCAGAAGCAACGAGCAGCTACCAGTCTCCGGAAGGATGACCTCAAACATTGTGTCTTCAACCCCGAATGGACTGATGGATTATTCCTTGTCCGTCGTGGCAACAGAACCCTGTGTTTAGTGTGCAACGACACCAACAGCACTTTCAAGTGGTCAAATCTCAAGGGGCATTTCGATGCCAAGCACACTTACGCGTACGTTTCTTCTGGCCTAGTGTGCCTTCTTGACCTCCTGAAATGGGTTAGTAGTCCAAAAAGTTTGCCAACCCCTGCCCTAGACTAAACAGCAACCTTTAAAGGAGCTTTACCAGTCCCTCTTATGTCTTTTTAGTGAGTATATAGCTTTGGTTGTCACTTAATGTAACTGTTTTTTACATATTAGTGCTAATTGATACTTTTGCATACCACAAAGCAGTGGAAGAAATGTGTGGTATCTTTTTCAGCACTTGAACAATGTAATAGCAACCTGTGTTGAGATCTGTAACAGTTTGCAGTGATTTGCCAAGCTTCCAGTTCCACTTAGATTCCCTGTCTCACCCATCCATACCCAACACAACTTTCAGTCCCCATTGAAGTAAACCCTGCAACCCTGACAATCATCATTTTCTGTCTCATAGCAGACAGCCCAGCCTAACAGCAGGAATCATCACACACTAAAAAGTGGCTGCAGTTTGCTTCTGCCTTTTATAGGATCTGGGTGGGTCATACACCATGTAATCCAGGCATCCAAACATGTGTTCTTGGTTCCCCTGCTCCTCCCCAGCCACTCATCAATGCATTATGACTTGTAAACTGATTTTGTGTACAAATATCAGTGTTGTTCAGGTATAACCAAAGTGAGCAGAAGGTTCTGGTTAAATTTATGATTGGCCCAAATTTGAGCAGTGACACTATTCATTACTTCCCCCTGGACTGAGTTCAGCTTTATTATGTCATTACCCCCTTCTGTCTCTACTATATTACCTAAATCAGATGTCTGGGGGCGGAAAAGCCAAGACAAACTTTGCTTGGTCTGCAGCAATACACCTTTGCACCATAGGCCTAGTTAACCAAAGCTCTCCAGGACTTGAGAAGATAGACTATCACGGGTGAACCTGGGTGATCCAGCAAATCCTAAATGGATACTATTCCAGGTTTGGGTCATCCATCATCTCCCATGATTGTCTATTTTCTCCAGTTTTGGAGAGCTTTAATAAGTCAGGCCCAACAATTACAAATACACAGCAAATGACACACAATACTAGAATATTAGTATTAGGTGTAAACTGCATATAGACCAATGACAGTCCATATTCAAGGGCAGAAACACTGGGAATTTGTAAGTCTGAAGTATGGTAGCAGCCTAGTACCTTTTACTATACATGGGAATGTGCTACTCACAGTCAGAAACTTGATATTTGGGTGGCCATGTGGCTCCATTCTCATTGCTGCCACCCTAAGCCATGGATTTGGGATTTGCTTTGAAGAATCCATAAAACCTTGTTTTTTTGTCTTTTATTATCTTTTTCCAGATTTTTTTCTAAACTATAACAAAAAGCAAATGAGTTAACACACCAAGAAGCAGCCTGTAATTTTCTAAGTGCTTAGTGTTTTTTTTTTTTTTTTTTTAGGAAAACAATTACTTGTAAAAAAAACAAGGCAGACATAAGGTAGAAGGCAAAACAAACATTAGATTATACTTTCAACTACAAGTTGATTAATAGCTTTACTTGAAGCGGAAGTACCAGGAGAATTAATGTTGACGTTCCTATGACCCAGTGGACCGTCGTCTTCTATTGCAATGTAAGTGCTATAGATTTATCAGGCCTGGGATGCAGATTGTTCATGTATATAAAAAAAGACACAAACTGTGTGCACAGATGGAAAGCCCAGCAGAAATACCATAAATTCAACATCTTCTCTCTCTTGCTGGGTCCATTTTACATATTTTATAGCATGTAAAACGTCAAGATTACAGAATGGAAATAACAGAGAATAAATGAAAAGCTAAACCCGAAGTAAATACAGTTAAATATATATACAGTGTATAAATACCTGTGGGTAAAAAGTGAACCCTCCTGGACCGTGCTGAATTTTTTTAGTAAAAACTTGGTGGTATAAAAAATAGTTGTTCTGCAGAAATTTGCACATGCACTGTATTTATTACATGACACAAGTATGGTTTTAAGGTTTTATCAGTAACATCAGAATTTTCCTGCACACATGTGGCCCATTGGTGCATGCACTGAACTCGCCGTCTTCCTTGCAACCTGCAAGATCCTCTCTATATTACATATGGAGAGTCCCTAGAATCAGAAAAACTTTTTCTGTGGCTGGTGACCGTCGGTGGAAATATTATTTTGTAATGTTTGTGATCAGTCAAAATTAGATGAAATTAAGAGCATGTACAGTGTACAGCAGCCTTGGTACGTTATTAGTACAAATCCCCAAGTACATACATGTAGATGTAGCAGATAACATTGAGGTCTTCAGAAAAAACCTTCTTTAATCTTTAATATCCACATCTCACTTTATATTAGGGTGGGGGCTAGTGGGAAATATGTCACCCTTACAGAGAGTTTAAAACCATTTAATATGTTTTTATTTCTTTTCTCAACTACTGGGTACTCTTGCAGATCCAGTGAAGTCCAAATAACATCCCACCACAAACAATCCAATGTTGGCTGTTATCTGCACAATGGCAGAAATGGAACCAATCCTGCCAATAGTTTAACATTATTTTTGGCAAAATTGACAGTAATCTAAAATGATTATTTAACCCTATTCATTAAATCTTTTAATGCAATTTGCAGAAAAGATGAGCTGAATTTTGGGTAAATCAAATTGCATTTTGAGTGAATACTTGTCGAATTTAATTTCTATAGGTTTGACAATTCTTATTGGGGATACATAAGACAAAAAAAGGGAAAATTAATACTGCAGGCAGTTTTCAGCAGAGTGGGGAATAAACCAAAAATCAGACTAGAAAAAGTGTGTCACGTGAATTTAAGCTGCATACAAACGTGCAATTATTGTGGTTGGAAAGAATCTTTCACGACTAAGGACTGCACGATGCATGAACGAGTGCTGTACATAAAGCACCGTTCTGCTCTATGGAGGGGGGAGGAGGAGAACCATGGAGTGGCACCCCGCTGCGTGCTCTCCTCCTTCACTTCCTTTAGGATCGTTCGTTGTTTATCGTCCGTTGATCCGCCAGCACAATCGTTCAGACGTTGGACGACGGGCGCTGTACACACGCCAGATTCTGGTCCGATATTGTCCCTGAGCGAGAACCCTTGGGCGAGAACCATTGGACATGTGTACCCAGCTTTACATTTTTCCAATATTTTCAACATTAAAATAAAGTCAATATGTTTATGGTTGCTCTGTATGAATCTGAACATGGATGCACTTAGCACACGTAGCAGAAAGATTGAACAATCCCAATCAATTTGTCTCTTTTCAGGATCCACTGGGGTACAGAGGTTGTGAGTCTTACTGCACACAATGAATACTAAAAGTTTATGTCATTGTTAAATTAACAATGTCCCCTGCACAATATACAGATCCTACTTTGATCAACTTGATTCTTAAAGTATACCCGAACAATGTAAATTTTTTAAAAAAAAACCTAAAGCTGAGCTCCCCAAAAAAGACAATTTTCCACATGCTGTTTCTTTGCACATTTCATAAGATTATAACTTAATTTGTTAAACTTGTTGACTTTGTTTATTAATAAAGCCATTCATCATCATAACACTAATCACTTGGAATTCACATGACTTTCTTCTTTACAAAGTACCGTATTTTTTGCCGTATAAGACGCACTTTTTCTTACCCAAAACTGGGGGGGAAAAGTTTGTGCGTCCTATATGACAAATGTGTTATAAAATAATTAAAATAATATACTCACCCGATACCCAATCCTGCGTGTGTCTCTGGCTGCATGCAGCGTCTGTCTCTTCTCTCCTCTGGCAGCATCGTGTCTTCTGTCTGTAAAGCAGAGTGAAAGAAGCCGGCACAGCGCCACCTGCTGTTCCCTGTCCTAACTGCTGTACAGTGGAAAAAAAGCACAGAGTGATCAGAAGGGGAATTTGAATGACACAGAGTGATCAGAAAGGAAATTTGAATGACACAGAGTGATCAGAAAGGGAATTTGAATGGCACACGAGTGCTCAGAAGGGGAATACCGGTATGAATGGCACATGAGTGATTAGAAGGAGAATAATCTTTCAGAATCTTTTTTTTCTAGATTTTCCTCCTTTAAAATTGGGTGCGTCTTATATTCCGGAGCGTCTTATACGGCGAAAAATATGGTAGTTCATTAATCTTTCAGAATCTTTTTTTTCTAGATTTTCCTCCTTTAAAATTGGGTGCGTCTTATATTCCGGAGCGTCTTATACGGCGAAAAATATGGTAAATGTTTTTTTTCTTAATTTTTGTCAAGAATATTTAGTCCAGGCATATCACATGATGACATTGAAAGTCTAAGTTAGTTGAGGGTGATATCAATAATTGTGGTGCAAAAAAAATCTATGAATTTTGCATAAATCACTCCATTCATACCTAGTGTAGTGTACTGTTGTACTACACCCCTCCTCTTTCTTTAGTATGCATAGTGTACACACTTAGGGTTTGTGCTTTATTTACATCTGCAATCACTTCCTTTAGTCTATTCAGAAATCTTGCAGGATTCTTAGGGTCAGCTTTGCTGTTTTGTGACAATTACTAACATTTAGTTCTGCCACCAGTCTAAGTTATGATGGCTGTGCAGACCTATTATGTAAAGCATTGTAAGGATTCAAAACACCTTTCAATTGTTTTAAATTTCAAAGTTATTGTCTCTGCACAGTATGGAGGCCAGAAAAGCAATTAACACAAGCATTCCAAGCCATTAGAGATTTCTTGCTTGGTTTAAGATTTACACTTGTCAATTCAAGCATCCTTTTACCTAATTATGTTTGGTTGGGTGACATACACTTGACTCCATGTAACTAGAAAAGTTAAACTTACCTTTCCCAGAGAAAACTAGCAATAGCATACATTATAATAAAAAAGGCTAGAAAAAAATGTTGAAAAAGATTGTAATACAATTTATAGGTTTAAAATGTAACACTATGACAAAGCTAGTTACTTTTGGTTGGACGATATTATGCGTTTCACACCTAACTGAATAACTGAATAAAAAAAACCTAAAGTGGATCTTTCATAAAAAAGAAAAAAAAAGTCCAGTAGGTCTGAGCTGTTCCGACTTCCTAATTACCTCTTCCGTATGGCCATTTTTTTGTCTTCTTCTTCTTGTGTGTTCTTGCTGACATCACCCAATCTTGAATTGCACATGCGTGAGCTCAGCACGTTCCAGGAAAGTCACGACCTCAGGCATGTGCAGAACCGCAACAGAGGAAGGGTCCACCCCTAAAAATGTTTTAATGAATTTGACTACTGTAATGTCATTGCTGGCTGGAAATTTAATGGTGTAGCAGAAATATTATAATATTATTGCTGACCAGAAGATATAATGATGTAATTCAGACAATTACCATTGCTGGCTTGAAGATATAATGAAATCATTGGGATAGTGTAATATTATTCTATTGTATACCATGTAATGGTTTTGCCAGCTATGCAGAAATAACGATATCATGGGGTCACAGGGGTCATTTCTAAGGCAATAAAGTTGACATTTACTCAAAAATTCTGTGGTTCAGAATCTTTTGGGGCCATCTGTTTATAGTGGTAGTGAACCAATTATGATGTTTGCTGAATATCAGAAATCATTGCTTTAGTAAAATAGACCCCATATAGATATGATAATGCTGTTTCTGTCTTGGAGATTCGACAAAACCTGTGATGACTGGGAAATAAAATTATGTCATAAAGAATTATGATATCATTGCTGGCTGGGGGATATAATAAAACCATAGGGAACGATGATGTCATTGCTGGCTGGGGAAATAATGATGTAATAGGATAGTATGAAATAACTTGGGATATTATCATTTCATTGCTCCTCTGATTTTTCCCACGGCCACATTTATCACATTTATTTATTAAGCCGCATTATTTGGGACTCTGAGAGGAGGAGTATCGTGGCTGCATTTATGAATGCAGCCGCGATATTCCTCCTGTTAGTGAGGGACCCCCGGGCACTACAGGTTAGAACGAGGGCTTTCCCTCATTCTGACCTGTAGTGCCCGGGAATCAGTCACTGACAGGAGGATTCCCACGGCTGCATTCATAAATGCAGCCGTGGTAATCCTCCTATAGTGATTTCCGATGGTTTCGCGAAATTTCGGCATCTTCAGAACTTCAAGGAAATTTTTCCGTAGTTCTGGCTAATGTCACCCAATCTTGCATTGCACATGCATGACATCAGCACATTTTTATGTTCCAGGCAAGTCACAAATGTATCAACCTAAAATCAAATGTATCAAATGTAAAATGTATCAATGTTTCAAACAATTGGCATTCTCATGTCATTATTTTTGTATTTATTACCTTGTTTTTATATATATATAGAGATGACTGACCTACAAACACAACAAGAACAGCAGACTGACCAGATGGGAATGACCCCTGTTCATGGTTATGGAGGAGAATGCAATGGGGTATTGCTCACTCATCCTCCACTGTCCCCTCTCCTTTGAGCAGAACAATGCTATGTATGTTCAGTGCTTGTTCATTCATCTATCGTTCAATCCTTGGAGGACTCTATGGGCTATCTAAGACTAACCGAGGAATGCTGTGGCACGCGCTGGGACAATTTTCGCACCAGGCCCCTTTTCTCGCCAATACGGACGGCTACTTAGCTTGAAAATCTTTTCACACTCATAGGTACCTATTATTAAAATGATTTGGGTACGGCAGAATCTGTGATACCCCCTCAGCTGGCATATTTCCATACCACGGGCATTAACATTTGTTTTACCTCCCATTACATTGTTTGCACTAACAACAGACATACAGATTTATCTAATATACAAACTGCTACATGTCCAAATCTTCTTTTTCACATAATCTCTTGATTAAAACAAATTTATTTAACCTGAAAATATCGTATGCAAAAAGTATCAATTTAAGGGTTTTCATGTTAAAAATTTTTACAATATCATAAACATTGTACTGCAATGCAATGAAAATGTAGTTTGCAATATTACCTTTTAGAGGTCCTATAACTGTGAAAGAAACAGGAAAAAGTAATGAAAATAAATCAACATGCAAGAGTATCAGTATTGACTAAATGGAAAGAACACAGCCACTAAGGAAATATATAGCAAATAACAATTACATTAACTGCATCATGTTATTTGTTCTCAGCTTCAAATTGCCATGGCAATATCACACCATGCATGCAAAAGTCTATCGTGTATTGCATTGTACAGCTCTTTGTACAGCTCCTGTCCCCAGCCCTTTCACATGTACATGGTACAGTTTGACATTGTGACACTAGGGGACACTCTGCCTCTGGAGAAGCCTTATCATAGAAGCAATCTCTTGCTGCAACAAGTAAAGTAGTCTCCTAAACTGCAATGGAAAGGTTGGAGCCTCAGTGTAAAAATGGACAAATGTAATTATTTTGTCGGTTAAAGAGAAATTCCACTATTATATAGCAACTCCTTTAAAGATAATTGTCATCCTTTCTTGTGCTTTCATGGAAGAATCCCTAATTCTTCCAGATTCCTGGTTTTTGGAAACCTGGCTTTGCATAAAGAAGGAATTAGTTCCAACGACGCCTGCTGAAAAATCTCAAATTGCACCCTTTCTGAATATTTAAAACAGAACTCCAGGGAAACAACTACATGTATAAATTATTACTAAAGTTTAGGAAGGTAAAAAAAATGTTAAATAAAATGTATTCATATATATATATATATATATATATATAATATTTTTATTATCAATATTATTATTATTATTATTATAGTAAGATTGGGACCACTCTACTACATGAAATAGAAAAAAAGACATTTTATCTTGGGAAAAAAATATCCAAATATCCAAGTAGGTGTAAACCCTAACTGAATAACATTTATTCTTAAGTAGCATTTATTTTTATAAACAATTCACATATGTATTGTTTAATGAAAATGTTTGCTGTTCTGTGCAAATGTATTTTAATGAATTTAAATTATTATGCAGACATGTAGAACTACATTAGCTGGTGGGCATTCTTAATTTTGTCCACTAGATGGCGATGTGTGCATTTTCATTTACAAGGAGCAGAAGTGTAATTAATTGTGAATGAAAATGAATACAGCATGACCTAGTGGACAAATTGAGAATGACACTGCTACTAAACCAAAGTATTAGTACGCTTTTTAATGTGTATCTAATATCTTGCAAGCATACTAAAGTAAATCCATGCATCTTTAGTTAAATAATTTGTTCATCAGCAGCATGGTTGGGTCAGTGGCTCAAACTCTCACCTTTGCAGTGATAAGCCCCAGGTTAGAATCTCAGCCAGGACACTATTTGGAGTTTGTACGTTCTCCCCATGTTTGCATGAGCATCCTGCAGGTACTGCGGTTTCCTCCCACATCTCAAGAACATGCAGTTAGGTAAATTGATTTCCCCTCAAAGTTGGCAAAAAAGTAGGTAGGGACATTAGATTGTGAGCCCAACTGAGGGTCAGTTAGTGACATGACTATAGATTTTGTAAAGTTCTGCGCAGTTTTAAAGTTATTCTCAGTTCTTGTACAATGATAAAACAAGCACTTTCATTGGACAAATTACTATGTAGATTAGTTTGCTACACTGGTGTGCATCATAAAAAGTTTCCTTAAAAGCCAGTCTTGCAGTCTTGTTTCAGTTATTTTCCTGTTCATTTACAGGCACTTCTTACTGCCATTTTATTTCATGAGGTAAGTTTCTCAATGTGACCACAATCAGAAATGCCTATGCAATATGTACAGCATTGACCCTTGTACCCCCCGTTTCCTCTCCCAATAGGACTCGCATGTGACAATATAGAGGAGCATTTGGAAACTCTGTTTTCTGTCTCTTACTTACCAATAAAATTATAAAATCTCAAATGATTTCATACTATCCTATGACATCATAATTCCCACAGCCAGCAATGACTTCATTATTCCCTATGGTTTTATTATATCCCCCTGCCAGCAATTATATTAAAATTGCCTATGACATAATTTATTCCCCAGTCATCAAAGGTAATGTAGAATACCCAGGACAAAATATGGGAAAATAACTTTAGAAATTATTGAAATTTATGGGAATAGATTTACCCATACATTTGATCAAATGACCTTTTACAACAAAAATAGTAATAGCGGAATGTAAAATAAATAGAATTACTTTCATGTTATTGCTATGTAAAAGAAAAGATTTTTAGGTTCCAAATGTGTATCCCAGTCTACTAATTGCTGTGAAAATGGTCATCAATATATAAGGTTCCTATAGAAGGATTACCACCTGCCTTCAGATTAAAAAAAAAACATATCCACCGAATATTTCTATGTTAGGAGATTTAATATTTAAACTGACTAAAGCTTCTAGGTAGATATTAAAACAACTTAAAAGCTATCAAAGGCTTTAGACATCCAAAGCAAACATTCCAATTAAATACTGTTTAAAGGAACTCAGTCTGAGCAGATAGGGCTTAGCTTTGATCCAACGCAGCTGTGCAATATAGAAGAAGCAAAGCAAGGAAGTCTCAGTCACATCCTCTTACTTGAGAAAAAAAGTAAAAAAATGATAAAGGAGAATAGGGATGAGCAGAAATGGAAAGTTTCATTTTACCTGTATTTCCTTGCATGTAAATCTTGTCCAAATACACAGGGTTAATGGGCAAAATTATGGCAATATATAATATTATATATTTAAAGGGGCCATATCTAAAAACCTCAACTTTATACAATTATTCATGTGTTTTAAGAGAGTGAACAATTGGTCATATTTCTAGGTGAAGGTATATTTATCACAAATTAGAGTACGTTAGATGGGCTTTGGGCTCACTGAGCAGGCTTAACTTGCATACTTATGCTTGCCGTTCTTCTCCCTCACATGATGCTGTGGGGGACTTTTTTGTGTCCTTTCCCCTGTATTTACAGGTTGACCCGGGATTCACTTCCTAATTCTTTGGCATCCATAGAATAAACTCCCTCTTCTTTCTTTTCTTCCCAAAAATGTTTACCATTATGTTCAAATAAAGGAGATGGCCCTTGGTTGGACAGGTTTGTCTGCTTTACACTGTTGAGGTCTATAATGTCCACCCCTGCCTGTCTTTGCAGTGGCAGTATGGGCCTAGAGTATATGACCCAAACAACCCTGCCACAGTCCTGACTGTCTATGTGGCAACAATTGCTATACTGCTTTGGGTAGGTGGTTGCTTGCATGCAGCATGGGCCTGTATTGAACCATGCCCTCTACCAATACTAGTACTCTTTATTCTGATCCTCATATTTTTGTCTAAAAGTTTAAATAAAAAGAGACAAAAGGAACAATCATAATATTTGAGAATACGTTAAAGGTTATCTGAGAAAGGAGATATACAGTCTTGCAAAAGTATACATTCTCAGTGTTTGTTCTGTTTTTGTTGTTGCATTTGTTGTTCCCTTACAACCTAAATCCAGTGTAGATCCCAGTGACATCCTTCTTAGTGACAGACCCTACACCAAGCCAAATCAAACCTCAGTGATAGACCCTGCAATGCCAGAACCCCAGTACAGACACCTAGTGCAGACCTCAGTAACAGACCCCCGGGGCAGACCCCTGGTGCATATCTCAGTGATAGAAACCTTGGTCAAAGAACCCCCACTAAAATGTATGGTTCTAAGATTCATACTCTGATGATTCTTACTTAGTTGTTAAGCTTTAGGAGATTTATCAGAATCTTTCTATATGTTCTGCTCAGTTAATATTTTAGTTACCTTTAAAACCAATTAAACACAATTTCTAATAACTACCCTGGCCAAAATAGCCAAATTTAAACACATTACTGGAGGACATTTTAACGTATTGTTTTTCAACTGCTTTCTCTCCAAAATATGCTGCCAACTAACCAGCCCCTGCCAAATAACACCAGACTTCCTCTTCTCACTTATGGGGCCATGGGCCCATCACATACCTATAGAGCTATACATAGAAATCAATCTGCCACTGGATAATTAATGAATATATCTCTACCCTAAAATCGCAATCAAGATAAAAAAAATTGCTAGAACAACTATTACTGAAATAATTCAGACTAGAACAAACAAGAACCCATCTTCAGAAACTTCTCTAGCATGAAATATATACTTCACCTTTAACAAAAATATTATAAAAAAATGAAATAACACTAATAATGTTCTTCATTAGCCTACACAATAAACGCTGAACAGGCAGTTAAACAAATCTTTGCCACTAAGGACAAAATTAAAACAGAAAATCAAAAGCCATCTAAAATATGAGAAATATTCTTGGAATAATACCAAAAGCTATATAACCTTAAAGATAAGGCCTTTAATGTCTCAGATAAAATCTCCACACATCTCAGATTACCTAAATCACTAAAGTCTACCTACTCTAAAAGCAAACAGAATGAGAACCACCATTTTAGACTTGCCTAATGGGAAATCACTAGGCCTAGATGGCTTGACATATCTGTATTACAAAACCTTTTAACATATCAACTTTAAAACTATTAAATGGCTTACTCAACCTTGCAATGATGCTATATTCTCACACCATGGTATTAGAATGTATACATTGCTGCTCAAGAACTTTGTTATTCTGTTAGCAAATAGACTGGGTCAGCCCCTACCTAA
Organism: Pyxicephalus adspersus; assembly: GCF_032062135.1. Lineage (NCBI taxonomy): Eukaryota > Metazoa > Chordata > Amphibia > Anura > Pyxicephalidae > Pyxicephalus > Pyxicephalus adspersus. The sequence continues at coordinate 11,911,293 of NC_092868.1, forward strand.
TATAGTAAATACTGATCAGATAGGATTTCTGCCCAAAAAACATCACAGGGCCTACACTCCTCGACTTATCAGGTTAATCACTTGGGAAGAACTCTGCCAGATAGTTCAAAAGAGATTTTGCTTTCTTCTAAACTACAGACCTTGCCTTTTCCAACATCATTAAATATTATAAAAGATACATACAATTGTGGTCCCCCTTTTTTTTTTACTACTAAATACAATAATAAATCTAAAATATGACCATGAATCACTATAATTCAACCAATTGCTATGTTATGGTCTTCTACCATCAACATATCGAAAGAAAACCGTCTAACCTTGATGGTTAATACTAAGGACATTTGAAATAGATGTACAATCTCGCCTCAAAACCCCCCGGTTTATTCTTACAGACCCCAGCACTATCAATTATCTCACCCTACAATCTGTCTTTATGGTGGAAATTTTATCTTGCTGTCATAATAGATAACAAACAAATAATGTTACTACACCAATTGCCACCTTGGAAACAAACCTCTATTCAATCCTTTCGAACAAATAATCTACAAAGGTTAATTGAAAAAGCGAATGCACATTTTATATGCTGTACAAAATTTTTTCGGCCTGAAATAGCAATTGGAAAATGGTTTATACTCAGGTTTCTAAATACTTCACCATCTACTGGCGATAAACAATAGTGTAAAAAAAATCATTTGAACTGGAACTAAAGTTCCACTTTAAAGTTTGTATATTTAGGCAGGTCATTATTAAGGGACAAACAAAATCCCTTCTGCAATAATGTGTTTTACCTGCCTGGTCTGTCTAGTTTTCTGAAATTAAAGCTTTCTTTGCATGTGCCAGGATGAATTAACTCATCTCGGCATGGTCAATCAAGATAATTAAAAATTGTCCAGAGGAGAAAGAAGAGAAGAAGGATGTCATCATCTGGAACAGGAATGCGAGCAGGTGAGCCTGTAACCAAAAGTAAAATACTTTAGCTTGTAAAAATGTAATTTACCCTCTATTAAATAAATGTTTAAATTACCACACCATGGATGCATTTATTCACATGAAGTTTATTGCTATTTCTTATGATTACTGTTTTGAATGTTAGCATTGATAGATGCATTTTGTGACCTAGGTTTATACTTGAGTCAGTTTAGTTTTCCTGCTTTTTTAATTCAAAGTACTGCAGGTTCTTTGATTCATATTTAGATTGGTTAACATTTGAGTATATACTGTAAAATGCAGAACTCCCCTCCTAGAAACACACTTTAAAAACATTTATATATGCTAAAATTGGATCAAAACATAAAGAAAAAAAAATCAATATAAAATTGTGTATTATTGGTACCAAACCTCATAACACTTTAAAAAACCTAACACTTCAGCTACATGCTGAAATGTTCTAAATATTTAAGCATGCTCTTTCATATATATTAGTCATGCCGAGCCATAGTTTAGGTCCATAATTCAAACGTATTCAAATATGTAATGAGCATTGTTGTTCAAACATTCCTCTGTTCAGATCAAAACTTGTTGAGCTGAAAATGTTGCAACCATTTTGGTTATTAGGAAAGCTATAACAAATCCACCAGAACTAAATACTGCAAACCAAACCCAAAAGGTGAACCAAAATGCTCAAAAATAAAAAATGAGACATGTTTGAGAAATTATTATTTTAAAAATATTTGTGAATTTCCAGTGTTGCCCTTGAATATAAATTTGAATTGGTTGAACATTGAATCAAGTTTTCAAAAACAGTGCAACACTAGTGTGCCATTACAATAGTTTAGGCGAACCATGGTCAGAAATGTATTTAGATTCACTGCTGCCTCCCTAATCCGCCCCATCTTTACAAATAATCATATCTGCCCTGGTGTTATACTCTGCCTAGACATCCTGTTTCCTTACTCACATCATTCCTAACCATGGCTATAATAGGGTCAGATTTCCAGTCGAAGAATGAAACTGTACATTTTGTATCTCTTCCATATAATTTACAGCAATTCTATAAACTATAAAGAATCAGAGAATAACACATTAACCAAAGCAGCAATGATGGAAATAAAAAGATGGTCCCTGTTCAAAAGTTTGCATACCTTTAGTTCTTAATACCATGTATTGCTCACCCCCCTCCATTTAGCATCCATGGTGGCATGCAGTCTTTTATGATAGTTGTGTGTGAAGCCCTTGATTTTCTGAGGAGTTAAAATGACCATTATTCTTGGCAAGAAGTCCCATAAAATTTTAGGGCTGTCTTTAATAAGTTGCGTGTTTGAAGTCTTCTCAAAGGGGTTCAATGCCCACCCACCACCCAGAACATAAGAGATCCACCTCCGTGCTTTACAGTAGGGATCATGTAATTTTGCATCAAATATCTTATTTATGGTTGTGACTATAAAGTCTTATCACTCAGAAGGAACTTGCTTAAGTCTGGAAGCTTGCCTAGGTTCCATTTGACATATTGTAAATAGATGTTTTGTGGCATTGGCACAGTAAAGAATGTTTTCTTGCGACTTGGCAGTGCAGCCCATTTCTGTTAGGTACCTTTCCTGCAGCCCCAGTTACAATTCCTTTATTTTCCCCATGGTTCTAAATTCAGCAAAGTCATTGTAGCTAAGAATGATTTAAAATTGTTTATACACATGGAGTGATTACAATAAGATTCAGGTTCCAAGAAGTGGACAGACCAAGGTTGATGATCTAAACAACTCTCTCCTGCAACAGCCATTAGCCCAGTTGATTCTGGTACCAATATTTGTCTGAATTTGAATATAACTCAACAACTGGCTTTTCAGCTTTCAGTCGACAATTGCATCAAGGTGTGATTGCAAACATGAAATCTTTCTGATATTGAAAGGTTTGCACATGATGGGACCAAACATAGAATTCAAATACTATAATTTATTCAGAATTGTTGCGGCATTAACAAGTAAAGGAGTTTATTGCAGGTGACATAACCTGGGTTTGCCATTTTGAAAAAGTCAAAAAGGTAGCATCATCCAAAACTACCACCATTCCACAGGACAAGGTTTTAGGATGATGGAGGTCATGGCTGCGTAAAAGGGTTAATATGTATGTAATATGTATGTATGTATGTAATATGTATATATTTGTTTCACGCTGGTGTTAGGCTGTACAGGTTGATTGTGTAGAAAAGTGAATTGTTTAAAGATATAATTTATATTGTAAGTGCATTTTATACATTTTGAATAAATATCACTAAGTCTTTGATAATTATTTAAGTTAGTATTTAATTTCTTTACAAATAGGACAGCATTTTGCTAGCTATCATTACAGCGAAACGCATGGGGAATATTTTACTAATTTCAATCAAGAAAGCCTATTTACTCTGCTTCAAGATAAGTATGATCCTCTGGTGACCCCTTTTATTATCCAGAACTCATGGTATGCTTTTGCCACTCTCTCCTTAGCAATTATTTTTTCTGCATCTTCTAAAATCTAAGCAAACAAAATATTATCGCTGTAATTTTTTAAAAGTAACCAGAATCAGTGTTACAACATTGAGTATGTTTCTCAATTGTCCAAAAATTGATGGACAAGGACTGCTTCCCCTGTGGGGTTTTTGGGGCAGGGTCCAATGGTGGAATCTGGAAGACCTTCTTATTTGGGGCAATCAGATATCTTCCTACTCCCAGAGTATTGTATTAGTAATTCTTATCCGTAACCATTTTAGTTTTAATGTATATAAAATTACAATTAGCATGGTTAAAATTATTTTAAGCAAAACACTAAACCTTGAGTATCCACAAAAATAATTCCATGCCAATGACATTGTCCAGTAATGTAAATCCTTGTCCATCACGCTTGTTACCTAAATGTTCCTAGGCATTGGCAATTCTATTATATATAGATGTTTAGTATATTTTGTATGTCCATACTATCAAGTAATTTGATCCATTGTTTGAGATGCTCCTCAGTTTCCACGTACTAATTGTATGGTTGAGCATGATGGACTTTTTTCAACCTAACCTACTATGTAACTATGTAATATCATTTTGCCTAAGGACGACCACCCAGACTGGTTTCTCCAGCAGATTCCCCAAGTTTGGGTTCAACCCACAGATACAGTTTATCCCATTACCCAGTGCCATTACTCACAACCAAGGCAGATGAAGGACATTTATTTATTTGTTTTATGAGGAATAGAAAAAGATCAACACAAATACCTTACATAGTATTTATGGGCCTGGGATTTTGCTTTAGTGCTTAAAAAAAAATACTGTGTGGAACTCATTTGAGCCACATAACTTTTATTATCTTACTGTATTGTTGCAGGTAGTTTGATCTGTATTTGGTCTCTGATGATCTCTGACAATGATCTTACCTTCTAGTTAAATTACCACACCATGTACTGGTGTCCTAGAGGTAGATGAAGAAGAAGGGTGAAAAAGAAGAATGTCCCTCTCTATATACAAAATGTACAATATAGAAAGGTTTGCATACTGATATTATAATTTGCCTAAAGTGTTCTTCAACAATTCATAAAATGTTTTTAGGACTTTGCTCAAATAAAACATATGTACGCATTACCAGATGAAAACTGCTGGACAATAATCGCAACAGAATATTATAGCCATGAAGTTATTTCACCCTTTTGAGGAATAGGAGAGGTAAACATGAAATGTTCATAAAGAAAAAGTCAAACAATTGCAAAGTTTCATATCTCTCCGATGTTGTTGCTGTTCCTGCCAAAAAGGATTCTGATAGGGAGTGTAGGCATAAGTCCCGCATGACAGGGTGCCCGAAGCATCCTGGTAGGGAAAATGTTGAAGAAAATGCTAGGGGGCTAGCGAGCTGTTTGGGGGAGACAAAGGAGTAACGAGGTATCAAGGAGATGTGAAAAAGGCTGAGGTGGGGGGCAAGGCAGTTAAGGATTTTGTAGGGGGAAAGTTCCAGCCAATTTGTTTCAACATTGATGTGTATTTGCAATTATTGGAAAATGGGGTTATTGACCGTTAAGGGATAGCTTTGGGGCTTCAAGGCTTCCCTAGTCAAGTCCTTTTTCGTGCAGGATACGTTTTATTCTCAGTTGGGTAAGTCAGTCTTAGTTTGTATGTTTCTTCTATACCAAATTTCTGTGAAAATTTTTTTGGGTAAAAAATAAAAATCTGTTATTTTAGGTAGATGTAGGAATGTATGTCCAGGAAGACTTTATACAATGCAAGGTAGAAAAAAATTGGCTGAGTAGTAGCACAAATGTGCAGCAAAATGGGTGTTTATTTGGAAGTAGAAGTAATAGTAGTTTATAGCCTCTGCTTGCTGACTAATAAGACAGTCTTTCCTCTGACAATCTGAGAAAATATTACCCCCAAAAGTACACCAAAGGAAAGTGAACCTAGGAGTATATAGAGCCATTAAATCAAATCAGGTTTCACCTATGTAACACAAAGTCTAGTGAGACGTAAGAATACAAATTGTAGTTGTCATGCTGCTAAACCTTCCTTGTAACAGGGAACCCATACAGCTGCTACAATAAATGGTCAAGACAAACTTGCTAATCTGTTCATATTTAACAGTAAGTATGTGGTGTTTCCACTCACATTAAGACTATGTTTAAACTGGTTATTATCACGCATGGAAAGATGGAGCCTCTAGGGGGGCGCTACGGCTAGCACAATAGTGGTTTCAGTCCTGGGAAGGACCAAGCACATCTAAGCAGCACCCTTGTCTTCTCCAGAGCCTCTAGTGGTAATTGTAATGCGCCTGGGCACACAAACCACAACCAACTCCAGATATCCTTGAATCAGGTTTATTCAAAACAGCACAGCACAGCAAGGGTTAATTTCAATCAAGCAAGGTACAGAAGGATAAGGCAAATGCAGGTCAGTAACAATCCGAGGTCAGGGCTGGCAGCAGGCAGAATGGTCAATAACAATCCGAGGTCAGGGATGGCAGAGTTCAATCAGAGTTAGTTTCAGACCAGGTCACTGAGGAGATGACAAGCAGATAAAGTTTAACATACACAAAGACACACCCAAGCACACTGTGGTAACAGAGGCTATAGCGGGCAATGGTGTAATGGACAGGCTCTCCTTAAATGGCCAGGATGACCAATCACCTTGCGCCACCTGGCACTGTCTGATAGGAGACTGAGTAAATCCCCTGCAGCTGATTGGCCGCAGGGAATTCAAACTAACTCTGTCCCGCCCTAGGGTGAGGCAGCCGAGTGCCACGCCCTCGGGGGGTACAAGAGGGACGCATGGTGACACGCGCACCTCTTCCCACAGTACCCCTAGGACGTGCACTACTTTGCACTTGCACAGTGCTGGGAGCAGGAACCACATTCAAAGGGATGCAAGGGCTGCTGCCTGGCTGAACAGTACTTTGGCCAGGGCGGATCCCTCCGCCTGTAGAGACAGACAAGCTGCGAGCAGGGCAGCAGCCTCGGCCATGCTGCCTGCTACTGTGGCGTCCCCCTCTGTGGCTGGGAACCCCAGGGACACCGCGGGCTCGCAGGGCGGGTAAGTTCCTTACAGTAATGATGTGCTGCATACTGCTGCCAGGTTGCGTTCCTTGGGCACACAAGAGTGGGTTGGATAATGTGCAGTACCAAATAAGTCAGGAAATGCCTGGGTCAAGACAGGCAGCAGACAAGCATGGTCTGGAACAAAGCCAGGGTTAAGGTACCAGGAATCCAGAGAATAGACTCCAGTGACACGGGGGTCACCAAAGACATAGGGGGAACACAGGAAACACAGAAGGCATGGGTGACACGGGGGTCACCGCAGACACCGGGGAACACTGGAACAGCACAAGGGAATAGAAAAGGAAACAACAGATGCACTTGGTGACAAAGGGTTAACACAGGAGCTGGACAGGGAAAGCACTCAATTAATCAACTGGAGGAAATGCTCAGCAAAACTAGTGGTCTCAGCACTAGCGAGGAGGAGGTAAGTGTGACAGCCATGAGGTTGCAGTACAATTAACTCTTCCTTGTGCCTGTGAACCACTGCTTCGGGAGGAAATGCTACAAGTAGCTGACCAATTGGTTGCCAATGCTCAATTAGGCTCTAAAACCTTCAGATAATTTAAAAATTGCCAAATATTACAATATACTATTAACCAAGAAGTAAATGAAATGTCCTTCTTAAAAAGCACATAAAATTGTAAATTTTCCCCAAAATATCTAATATCTTCTTTTTAAATGATCTAATTAGTACCTAACCTAAATTTTTAATTATTATTACACTCATCCTCTTGGCACAAGTGCCTGTGAGGTCTGTGGCAGATTGTATTGGTTATACACAGTATATATCCTTTATTAATCCTGTTAAAAATAAATAAAACATTGGAGATCCTATCATGATGATTCGAACAATAAAGTAAAAAATGTCATAAAGTTTTGCTTTTAACCAGATCTACTAATACACACTACTCTGGTGGAGACTAAGCATTTTGCTAAGGAATAATTTACAGGTTTTATCAGTAAACTGGTCCAAATAAATGCAACCAATGCTGGAGAGAGTGTAGATGGACTGAAAGAGGGTTTTACTCCTACACATTACCTGTGCCAAATTCAAATAATGCTTTGCCTGGATTTCTTTCATTGATTTCAGAGGCTGGTTCAGGTTATGCAGGTGTAAGCTAAATCAAAATGCTGATCAAAGCGCTGCAGCAAAAAGCTGATTCCACCAATGGGGACATCATTATTCATCATGACATATAATAAGTGTTAGCAGCATGTTTTTCAAATGTTTACATAACAGCTATTTGTGTCTGTTTATACAAAGTAAAGTTTAGGCGAACAAAAAGAAAAATGTATGAAATTATTCAACCTTGTTCCTGTTTAGCTTTTAGTTGGCATCCTCATGCTGTAAAATTTTATTTTTAAAGTGCAGTCAACATTAAATATACCTTTCCATGTTCAAAGCATCATTTTGCTAAGTGACGACTAAGGGGTCATTTAACTGGGGGTCTGAATATTTAAGTATTTTTAAATGTAGAAGTGGTATATTTAAAAATACTTAATATTTTACATTTCCTGCCCATCCTGCCTCCAACGGGAACGTGGGGACCAGATAGGACTTAAAAACTCCCTGGCAATTCCACCTCGAGTGTGGCTCGGGGTTACCGCTTTTGGCACTGAAAATTAACCCTAAACCACACTCTGTGATCACATTCTGTGATGGGGACTCCAAATTCATGTGTCTTAGATTAATATTAATTCCTCACCAGAGAATGTTTATGGAAAGTTGGATTTAGTGCTAGAGGTAAATGTGCCCTCGAATTTCTTTAAAAATAGGTAATAAATTCTTTATAAGATGTTTTCATTTAGTTAATGTTCCCTAAGCATAACATGTAAACCTGTAAGTGATTTAAATAAAATATCTATAGACCAGCTTTTTTTAGATAATAAACTATAATGTTTAGAATAAAAAGTAAAGAAATATGTCTGGGGTAGGTACAGTATTGTGCACAGTTAGCAGTGTATTGTCTCACACTACCATCACATTTGGTGGTTAGTGGGAATGTGCCCCCATTCACGCATCGGAATATCAGTAGTAGTCATCTGATGGCCAGGTATAACGTACTACTTTACTACTGGTGGTCAGTGGAGAGGAGATTGTGACATTGATGGCTTATGGAATGGGGTCTCCATATATTAGTAGTCACTAGTAAAGAATCCCTTTCTACTTTAGGGGTCAATGGAAAAAAAAACATTTTAAACGTTAATCGGTAAAGAAACTTACCCTTACTTTGGTGGTCAATAGGGATGAATGAGTGAAATTTTAAAATTCAAATTTAAATTCGAAAATCGGAACGTGTAAGCAAGAACGGCCTGGGTAAATTCGGTCGTTGAGATTTAAGTTTTTGGGACATGCAAGAGCTCTTGCAGCCCTGTAGTATGTGTTCTTGGATAAAGATTCTCCATCCAAAAACACAGGAGTCCCACAGCTGTACTCATCATGAATGAATGCAGCCCTGGGAATGATCCTGAGGCAAGCCCTCATTTAACCTCTGGTGCCCGGGGATCACGCACAGGAGGATTCCCACAGCTGCATTCATGAATGCAGCCATGGTACACCCCCTGCCCCCCCGCGCACTAGTGGTTAAATGAGGGCTTGCCCTCGTTTAACCTCCAGTGCCTGGGGATCGTGCACAGAAGGATTTCCACGGCTTCCACGGCAGTAATGCAGCCGCGGTACTCCTTCTGGATTCCCGGCACTAGAGGTTAAATGAGAGCTTGCCCTTATTTAACCTCTGGTGCCCAGAGAACGCGCAGTACTCCCCCTGTAATGATTTCCCCGATCTTCCGATGGGTCTGCAAAATCGGTTAGCCGAAATTTTGCGGACCCATCAGAAGTTTGAGGAAATTTTTGCGAGAATGTCAGAGGCATTCTCGCTCATCCCTAGTGCTCAATAAGAGATGTTACCTTTTATATTAATGGTAAGTTGGAGAAGTACCTGCCTTTATAAATTGATGGTAATGAAGAAGTGCCTTCCTATGTTGGTGGTGAGTGAGAGCTAGGTAGGTTTTTAGTAGGTGTGTTTTTACTGTGGGGAAGACTCCCTTGCTGATTGATAGGCAGCACTCTCCAAGAATAATATATCCATCCATTTGATAATAACCTAGTTTTCAACAAGAATTCAGTGTTTTTATTAAACATAATGGTTAATATAATGATTAATATATTTAAAAAATTGCATAGTGGTTGGTGGCCTTAATACTATGTAGTACCGGTAAAACGGGCAAGGCTTACCAACATGATTATGAGGGTTGGCAAAGTTTTAATACATTTACTTAGTAACTCATTTTTCACGCTTACTCCTCGTTGTTTTTCCTTACTCATTCCTGAATGCGTTGATGTTGCATTTTGGGTCTGATTTAGATACAAATAGTGCTCACCATTGAACCACACTTTGACCTCACTGCTGTCCTTCAAAAAAGTTTTATTTAAGTCACATGATGATGCCTTACATCATCCTCAGCCAATTGCATCAGCTATGTAGGTCACATAATGTAGTGTTCTGTAGAAGATGCATGTAGAGCGTAATACTCAGAGATCAATGCATGATGACACAAATGCAAAATTGTAATAAAAATAACATAGAAGCTGCTTATTCGAAACAGTTTTGAGTTCAACAAAAAGTTCTTTTGAGTGCATTGGCTTCCAGGCATCATTATTTTTATCATAAACACAATCAAACATTATCTGTATTTTCACACTGTAGTCTCGCCTGTGGATCCGCTATGTTTATGACACAAAATATAATCAGATTTCTTTTTGTGAGAGCAGACTGCTTTATATGAAGCAGATGTACTAATCCAAAATTTGTCTGGGTGGATAGCCCCAGGATGGAGAACCTGAATTATCATTAACATAACTGCTATTAGGATAAGGTTTGGATATTACACCATTTCTGTTCAAAGCTTTATCATAACACCCTTATTATTACTGCAGGCAAGATTTAACAATATTAGCTGCAATATAAAATTAGGAAAATGTTTATGTTCCAAAAAAGCAACCACAGACATTTATTTAATGGGCATCTCTATATAAAATTAAAAAGGGAGTATCAAGTGTGCAATGTGCATAGGAGGCACATGGAACCACTGTTTCTTCTATTAATCCACAATCCAGCTCTTGGAAATCCAAATGACTGACTTCCAAAACCTGTGATAATCTCCTGCACCCCCAAATATGATCTTGGAAAGGTAACACAGTTACTTGTTTCACACGGTGTGATTGATTTAATAAGAGAGTAAAAACTATTCTCCTATTGATCACTCAGCAAAGTGAATGTTCACTTAAGGTGGCTTTTTCAGTACCACCAAATCTGTATTTACAAATGACTGATATGTAAAAACAGTAAAAGGCAGTATTATTTCTTAGAAAGTGGATTATCCAAAAAGTCTGTGGCAAGAAGCATTTCTACAATCCCTTTGCCTTAATGATCAGACTATGACATAGTAACTTTGTAGCAAGTCACAACAAAATGTGTGGATAATTCTATGATTAGTCAATACCTACTCAGACACCTGTATTTGCATCTCTGAGTCAAAATCCTAAATTTTATTCAGCATGCATGCACTCAAAGCGGAACTAAACTAAACTAAACTGTGCATGCGCATGTTCAATATTTTTTTTCCCCATTGAGAAAAAAAGCTCCTTCTGTGCATGCCCGATGTTCGGAGCAGCCAGAAGCCTGCTGGGATGCATTAGGGTTGATATCCCAGGAGGCTCTTCGCTTCCATTCTGTCCTTATTGCCGAAATAAAGATAGAAGCAGAGGGGCTTTACTTTTTTAAAAAAAAGAAGGGTTTTATCCCCCCCCCAAAAAAAAATATTTTTTACCTTACATAAAATGATTGTGTACCCTTTAAGGTAAAGTAAAGCTTTTGTTGATAGGTCCACTTTAATATAAAAAAATATCTGATGTTATGTCCTTCTGAACTTAAATATGTAAAGCAATGTTCACTTTTCTGTGTTATGTGGAAGTCATCAGGATTTTGTTTGCACACATATCAGTGACTGAAGTGAGCATTCACTTTGTTAAGTGAACAGTTTCTACTTTCTAGTCCTTAAATAAACCAAGACATTAAAGTCATTTAGTAACATAAAAAACAATATAAAACACACCTACCTTTACACACCTATACCTGTTTGTGTTTCTGGCTACACCATAGGTATACTAAAAATGGGGTTGATCATTCACCCTAGCAAACCTGCACAATATTGACTTATTGCTTAGTAAATAGACGCAATAATGAGAAAATAAAACTAGATTATTCATTCCAGTGTTGCAGTATATGTTGAGTTGGTGTAAAGATGTTTTAACATGCATTTGCGTATGTTGGGGCTCATTATTTTAAAAGGTCTGGCAGGACACCTCAACGAGTGAAAACATTTGTTCACACCCATTTCCAATGCAGCACACCACAGTTACCAGGATGCTTTATGGTGCAGTACCTGGGTGCATTGGACTGCCATTTAACATAAATCACAATGTAAAAATATAATTCTTGTTAATGAAGTAACAGGGTATATCTGTATGTGGGGGAATAGGTCCCTTTTGTTATTTTTTTTTTTTTTTTTAGGAACAAACATGTTTATATATAGTAGATGGTATATGTGTGCTCAATAACCACTAATAGGCACATGGAAACATAAATGATAACTTCAAACCTCTCATCTGTCATCATTCACATCATCAATGGAACTGAACAGTTTGTGCATTTTGAATTTCAGTACAGTTTCTTGAAAAAAATGTTTTTACAAGTGACAAGACATGTGCTACTTATAATCATAACAGTTATTGCAATGAATGTTAGGCAATCTGCTTGGTCGATTAGAGGTATGCATTTTACATTACATATGTTCTGTCATTTTAGTGGGGATAGTTTTTTTACATTACATTTCCACTCATTCATTTAATAAATGATAGGCTATGAAAGCTCAGCTTAAATCTAAACTCTAGCAAAAATATAATATCCTTTATTAGTAAGGAGAGGGTTATATTATCAATAATGATATATCCAGAGGTCTTTACTGACCATACATTTCATTTGGAATGTAAGGCTTTATATGACACTGTAGTGAACATCAGTCTAGAATATTGGCTATTAAAAGAAAATGAAAGGGTCACCAGACCTAAAACACAAGTTGGGTTGTATAAATAATGAATAACACAGTTGAGCACATCAATTAATGAATTTGGCAAATGTGTGTCCAGGTATTTTCCCAGAATAGCTCCAACAAGCTAGTATAGTTTATGATGTAACATCCAATGGCCTGATTTAGGAAAGCTCTCCAAGGTTGGAGAGTAGGGATGAGCGAACGAAATTTTAAAATTCGATCTCACAGCGAATTGGGCCATTCTAGCTTACCGAAACTTGTAAGAGAGAATGGCCTGTGTAAATTCAGCCGTCGAGATCAAATTTTTTAGGCCCTGCAAGAGCAGTCAGGTTTGCAATCTGATTGCTCTTCCAGCCCTGTAGTATGTGTTCTTGAATAGAGATTCTCTATCCAAAAACACAGAAGTCCCGCGGCTGTGTTTATCATGAATGAATGCAGCCATGGGAATCATCCTGTGATGATTCCCACGGCTGCATTCATTGATGACAGTGACTGACAGTGTGAGTACCGTGGCTTATCAATGAATGCAGCCGTGGGAATCATCACAGGATGATTCCCACGGCTGCATTCATTCATGATGAGCACAGCCGTGGGACTCACAGTGACAGGATGAGTACTGCGGCTGCAATGCAGCCGTGTGAATCCTCCTGTGCGTGACCCCTGGGCACTAGAGGGTAATGAGGTTAAAAATCAGTTTGCTGAAATTTTGCGGACCCAATGGAAGTTCGAGGAAATTTTCGCAAGAATGTCAGAGGCATTTTCGCTCATCCCTATTGGAGAGGATACACTTTCATCAGTGAAGGTGGGTGATCCAACAAACCTGGAATGGATTTCTTAAACATGATTTGCTATTTGTTAGCAAATGGTTTAAATCCTGGACCAGATCCATTCCAGGTTTGCTGGATCACCCAGGTTCACTGATGAAAGTGTATCTTCTCCAGCCTTGGGGAGCTTGAATAAATCAGGCCCAATATGTTAGCACCTCTCTGAATCCTGATACCTCATAGGCTATGTAGACGAAAATATGTAATACATATTTTACTGAATGGTGGTCTGTTAAACCTTCTCTTTCTTGTACACCTCTGACCACTACTATTATTCGACCCTTTTGAGTGTGTTGTATGGTTTGTTCTTCATTGGGCACTGTAGTACCTCCTAGTTTGCCACAGTTGCCACAGACGGGGGCCTGTTATTTGAAACATTCAGATTGTTGGAATGTGCCAGTAGCTCTACAAGAAGGCAAAGGTTTAGTACACCACCTGCCGAAATGTTAAATATCAAAATTCTTCTATTCCAGAATGTCATTGATATTTCTTTAGACTAAATACTTTAACAATATTTAGGCTTTGTTTATGCAACTACTCAGTTATTATTATGAGTGTATAGATTGATCGCAAATTGATCTACTCATACTTAAACACATACTTAAACACATGACCAGTAGATTGATAAAATGGAAATCATAACCAGTATTTTATCACAGAAAAAACAATTTCTCTAAAATTCCCTGTAATAGTGTTTTATGTAAACATTTTAAATTTGTTTTAAAAAAATCAAAGTTAAAAAATTATTTAATATTTCTAGCTTTAGTTTTCCCAGAAAAAAAAACCATGCAACAAAAGTTGCATTGCAAATGGATATTTGAAATGCACTCTGTGCCTAATTGCACATTTTTTGTAAAAAACCCAAATCCCAAAACTTTTTTTTGAAAGCTGAGAACCTGAGAAAAAATGCCGGATGCAAATTTTTATATTGCACAATATTTCTATTACTGTTTTTCAAACCTATATTTTTAGTAAAATTAATTTTAGTGCACACATATTATTTTTTGTAAATAAGTATAAACTATGTAAAATTGTGTACAATTTTAAAACAGCAAAAAAAATGAAATACTCAAATAAGTAATGTTAAAAAATTCCTTTGCAAATGATCAGTTTAGGGTTTACCTTTTTTTATACAAATTATTTCTTTTATTACTATCACAAAGGGATTGACAACCCCCCTGTATATTAAAATATTTTACAGGAACCTCCTAATGGAGACATCGGGGGTCTGTTTGGGGATTTAAAGTCTGCTCTGCACTGCTTTCAAACAAATTGAATACTGATAGTACATTCCTGGCTGCTCTCTGGTTAGAATCTGATAGCTGCAGACCTATTGGCAGAGCAAACTGATTTTGCCCCTATTTTGGAGATTTAAAAACTCACAATTTTGGTCACACTATGTACCATGAATTTTTTTGTACATAGCAAAATAAATCAACTATGATAATAGCTCCTAATATGATAAGAATTTCAGTTTCATAAATGTATTTCTGCAAATCAGATTTTTCCATCTCTTCCATATAAACCAACTTGTGCTTTAGATTTACTGGTCCTTTAACTATAAAGTCCCAACTATAGGCAAACATGTTTTTTTATAGCCTGGGAAAACCTTCTACCATGTTTTCTTACCTCTGTGACCGCTATGAGAAGAGAATCACATGTTTGGTCACCAAAAAGTAAAGATGTCCCCATATGGGTACACAAAAAGCAGTTCCAGCACTTCCAGTAGAGTGGGGAAAGTTTAGAACTGTTTTTCTTTTTATTTCATTCTACCTGTATCCCCTTTCGAAGTATGGTCCACTATATTCCTGGGTCACAAGATATAATGGGCAATCTTCCAATTGGGACGACAAACAGCTCCAGCCATCCACATGTTTTAACTATAGTTAGGTATTTTTTTTTTAAAAAGGACCAACTACAGTGCTTAAAGCCACACTTCCATAATAAAATATATATTCATAGTGTCAACAAAATATCTGGTAAAGACTTCCAGACAGGTCATTATTTCATATACTTTTCTATAGGTCAGGTTAAATTTTCTTACATTGCATTGATACATATCAACTATCTATGTACATTTCAGTGCTCATTAGACACCATTATAGTCTGCTTACTGCAGAAACAAAATGTCTTCCATGGATGAAAGGTATATACGATGGGCAAAATGCAAGCCAGGCCTTCCCGAGTCCCTGTGAAAACCACAGCAGTAAAATGATTTACATTAGTCTATACATTATTTTTTTCTATACATTAAACCAACACTTCACAATGTGTTAGTGTGGATAGTGCAACATGGGAAGTATATGCAGCTTGACAAGCTGACTTCTTTAAAAGTCTCTTTGCTGTGTTTTTTTAGATATTTTATGTTCACTGTATCAGCCAGTTTAACTTATATTTATTATGTCTTATTGTTGACCCCATGATAGTTGCTTTTGTTGTTTTTTTCACAACTTTAAGAATTTTATTGTAATCTCTTGTGTTCCATTTGTATGTTGTGACATTAAATGTTTCACTGATTAAAGCTGAACTCCAGGAATATATACAACACATATACATATATATATATATATATATATATATATATATATATATACACAGTAGAAACTCGGTTATCAGGCACCCATGGGGAATGGCCGATTCCGGATAAGTGTAGTTTCCGGTTATCTGAGGTTACTCTAAAACTGAAGTTTCTCAGACATTCAGCACTAGACTTGAATTGGGAAACTTGTCCCCATTCACCTCTAAAGCTGAAAGGCTGAGGAAATGCTTGAGCCGTCATCAGGGTTTCTCTTTTCTCAGCCAATCACGGAGCAGAGCAATCAGGCTCTCCTGAGAGCTCCGCTCTCCTGATTGCTCCAGCAGCCCTAGCTGTGGTATGTGTTATTTGATGCAGAACACATGCCATAGCTCCGTTAGGGCTGCAGGAGCAATCATGAAGATGGAGCTGTGCGATGCCGCTTATCTGAGTTCCATGTAACCGGGGTTCTGATGTGACTTTGTATCACCAATGTCTTATACAGCAGCACTTAGCAGACTGGATGGAAGTGGAGCTGGACTGGTAGGCAATAAAGTGTGCTGCATGCAAGTGTGCTAGTAAGGAACATGATGATAGAAGGATGGAGGACAGAGATTGTTCCTTCAGGTGCAACCAGTGAGAAAGTGATGTGAAACGCAGGACTAGATGGATGGAAATGCAAACACTCTGGCATGTAAAACAGTTCCTATATAAATTTATTTGCCCTGTTTGCCTGGAGTTAAGCTTTATAGTGTCAAGTCCAGATGCTGCTCAAACCACCATGTCCACAGCCTAAATTACCCTGTACAATACCAAACATGTTGCAAATGTGTTCACAATACCTTTTTCTCCTTAATTTCTGAGCAAATATATGATAAACTGTGATCTGTTTGAGCATTCTGAGCACCAAGGGTAGGGACAGAGCACCTGATATTGACTATAGTCCATCCATTTAACATTTCGGTGCTCTGTTGTAATCATTTGTAAACACTGTCACAGATTATGTCGGAATCATCGGCATTGTGCGATGACTAACTATATCAAAGTTATTTTTTCACTTCATTCTATTTATAAGTCTTTTTGTATGTCTTGTCAATGCTTCTGCAGGGTCATAATCCTCAGTATACAAGAGTTTGGAAGTACGATCCAGTATGTGTGACGTTGTAAAAGTTTGGCGTTGGTAAGAGGTCCCCAAGAGCACAGAATCAATGGCCAGTGGATGTATATAAAGGGGACAGCAGAGGAATAGTAAGGAACCCCCAGAATACCCACAAACTGTGCATATTGATAAAACAAAATAGTCTTCACTACTTATTTCCCTTCTACTAGACAATATTAAGGTAGGACAATGTTTGAGGTTAGTTTCCTAATTAAAGTCTTTTCCACACTCTGATCAAAAAAGACAAAAAAGATGTTCTAGATCGATAACTAATATTATGAAAAGAACATTTGACCTAGACAGTTCAATCAGATATTTGTGCCTGCAGACATCGTGTTTGGCGCATCTTAAAATACCTTTTTAAGGAGCTCAGAGTAGAATGCACATTTCTTTATAAAATATTTGTTACACCCTATGGCTTTTAATAATGTACTCCCATAAAAAAACATAAGTAGAAAGCAACATTCATGGGGGACAACTGTCTTCAAGTTTAGGCTGCACAGTGAACACAAATAATATCTGTCAAACTTTGGATCACATCCCAAAAAAATTGTCAGCCTACTGAGAGGATGACACCATAGACAATGTAAGCGTAAAAGTCATTTTTTCAGTTTTTGGACACCAATGTGTCTTCCTGAAACCAGTAATATGTTTCTCCTTTTGCAATTCATTTTTTTAATGACAAAATGTCTTTTGTTCTTCAATTTATCAGTCTTGCTGGAGAGATTTTATCGCTAGCATTCTTCTTTTAAAGTCTGGTGAATATTTCATTAAGATAAAGCTTGGAGTGGAATAAAAAGATTTTTGTTCATGTTCTTTTTCCATTGTCTATTTTTTTTACTGAAGAGTTAAGAAAAGATTTTTCACAATGCCAAATAAAAATTAAAAGTGAGTATAAATCTTCATCAAAGTTTTTAGATTTTTTATATAGAAGAAATGAATAAAAATGATAAAATAATAAAAGAAATAAAATGAGTTTCTAAAAAAATATAACATAGGCTAAATAAGGATCAAAATAAAATATGGCTCAATAATATGAATGAAATAGTCTGGAAGTAAATTCTAATGTAACAATAGTAAAAGGTAAAATATGAAAACTAAAAAGAGACTAAAGTAAAAAAAAAACAATTTCCAGGTACTGGGGCTGAAAATTTCCAGACATTTGGAAGTAAACGTTCAAAGTTTTAGTGCCACAGTACTCTTGTTTCTAGTTGAACAGGCCAAGCTGTCTCATTTTTGTAGAGAATTGTATTCTAATGAGATGCTTAGAACTTTCAAAAAAGTTTACTTTGACTTTTAGCAGGGGGATGTTGATATGTGTATGTGGTCTGGGTACTTGATGGCTGGTGGATAGTTCTGGGTCATCTGGATTGAGACATCGCTGGAAATGTCAGATGGGCTTCGGCCACGGTGCCACACCTCGGGGTGGAGAAACTGGCCTGAATAGTCTGAACAGTCGCTGAGTCGAGGGCGGTAGAATGCTGGATGAGGACGATACATTTCCTCCTCAGCATATCGCTTTGTGAATAGGTATACTGACATGACACCAGCACCCTGTAAATAAAATATGTTAAAAAAAGATATTAGACATCCTGGTATTAAATGTGAAAATATTGATAATATCAATCTTGAAAACTGATGTTGATTATAAGACGTAAAAAACAAGGTGTTAAAAGCGTATCTTTACTTAACATTGTTAATCCTTGGAGTGATTAATATACATATATAGCATTGTTATGAGAAAGGCGACCCATAATTGCCATTATAGGCATGGCTTCCAACACTGGCAGTTGGTGCAAAGCATTGGACCCCAAAAAAGCCAAAGAAGTGAAAAAAAAAGCTGGACTTCCCAAACTGCGTTCTTTTGTTTGACCAAAAAACATTATTCAGCCAGAATAGTGCATAGCTAGATACCCATTCAGGAGACCCTAGCTACTCCTTCTGATATGTTTACCCCATCTTGGGCTTAGTCATAGATGTGGAACCTATAATGGATTTCCTAAAAAGCATTTGCTATTAGCTTGATCAAACCCATTCTAGTTTTCCTGAATCATCCAGGTTCACCCATAATAGTCTACTCCATTCTTGGAGAGCTTTGATAAATCGGGTCCAATGTGACTTGCTCTCTTTCTCTCATGTGAATGTTTTAAAGCGTGGTAATTGACCCAACACACATGCTAGAAGACAATCTTCCCAGTGTAAGTTCTGACCATAGTGAGTTTACAAAGAGCTTCCTTTTCATGCTACCAGTGGCTGTATGCAGCAGTAGGCATATTAAGAGATATGTGCTGCTATTGCTGCTGCAATATAGCTTACAGACCATGGAAAACAGTTAGTAGTGCTCTATTAGGTCTACAAAGTACAAACTATGTAAAAAAAAAATTCACTTAATAATATGGAGGGTTATTAAGGGTGTTCCCCTCTCTTCACTAATAACTTTATATGTTGAGCCACCTCATTATGTAATCATATATAATGTATAAAAGAAGAAAAAGAAGGGGGTTCACGGCTCAGGGATTGTATGTAATATTATATACGTGTATTTATTACTTAGTATCAAAGAAAAACATTTACATAACACAATCAGGTATTTTACCTTGGTCCTGTTAACACTTCACAGGACCTAGGTATTATATACTAGACACAGTACTTCTAAGTCATGAAACAAATAAATGTGTGAAGATCCGCACAAGTCCCGATCGTATAGTGCAAAAATCCGACGTGTTTCGCCACCATTAGGCTTCCTCAGGGATATCTCTGGTACGGCCATTTGGCTGTGCTCTCAGTGCTCATCTCCCTGCAATACTCCTTTGTGACTCTTTTCATTTCAGCTTACAAGACCTGTTTCTAAAATTGCAGTGGAAGGCCTGTGCCTCTCCTATACATCCTTACAATCTTGATGGATGAATGAAACACCAATCCTTGTTGAGTACCAAAGCTTTTACGAATCATTTATGTACATCAATATAGAAATATACCAAAATCCTCTTTAAGGCTTAAGGAGCACTAACCTTCACCTTGCCACATTTATCATCACACATGTTTGTGTCTTTTATGATCTTCTATTGACTGTAAAGTACGTGCAAAAGATATCCCTGAGGAAGCCTAATGGTGGCGAAACGCGTCATATTTTTGAACAAACTCTATATGGTCGTGAATTTTGCGGTTCTTCACACATTTATTTGTTTGATGACATAGAAGTACTGTATCTAGTATATAATACCTAGGTCCTGTGAAGTGTTATCAGAACCAATGCAAAATACCTGATTGCGTTATGTAAATGTTTTTCTTTGATACCACCGTAACAAGTACACATAAATGTTATTTCATACAGTCCCTGAGCCGAGAACCTCATTCTTTTTCTTCTTTAATATATTCACTTATTAATAGCTTTATCAAAAGAAAAGATCACAAACCTCTTTAAGAAGAAAAGACGAAGCTGCAAAAGCAAAGGACCAGCCATATCTGTAATGGAAGTATTGTTCAGAGCTGCTGGGCCGGTTCATGACTTCATCATTAATACTTGATATATATAAAACCAAACCTACAATTAGGGAAAGGCCTGTAAAAAAATCCCAACAAAAATACAAGATAAGAGTTGATTATGCTTTATCAACTGGGCAACTATAACTGCAGTTACATTATTGCAAATCGCTCAATAAACAATAAATACCTGGTTAAACAATATATATTAAAGCAAAAAAGTGGTGTTCTGTGTAAACTTATGGCCCAAATTTCATCACCGAAGTCCATAGGTATGAAAACTTTGCCTTCTTTGACTGGTCCTAGCCTGTCTTAAAATGATTTGGCAATATATACATAAGCTAATATGAAATGGCTACGTTGTTTCAGTAATTAAATATGTAAAATGGCAACAGGCCTATTCTTCATAGTTGCATTTTGGCATTGCCAACCCAGGTCATTGCCTGGAGTAGCAGTACTCTCAAGAAAAGCACAGTATCAGGATTTTTGGTATATTGTAAAATGTTCCACAATGATGCCCTTTCTACCTGATCAATCACACAAGGCTGTTACTGTTGCTTTTTTATTTCACCACTCCATGTCCATACACCTAAAACGTAATCGTTTGCAGAATAGGTAAATAAAAACTTCATACAAAGTGATATATTTACATTGTGTAGAAAGCAATATTGAAAGCGTTTGCTTTAATAATATTCTATTCATAGATTTTAAGTGAATTTGTTATTTAAAATGAAACCCCAATATAATAAATTATTTAAAAAACTGTGCTAACAAACCAGTTCAACCTGCAATATGCACTGGTATTTTGAAAATGCCTCTTTTTGGGCAAAAGATGCCTCAGTCCTCCAGGATGAATGATGTCTGCACTATTTATCCCAAAAGACTACAAACCCATAGCCATGCCCCATAAGCCTGCAATTTGAATTATGCATAATGCATAATGATGAGGTGTATTTGCCATTTTTTATTATTATTTATTGAGAGGAAGCATTCAGATTTCCAAGAGTAGAGAAATAGGAATCATGGAATTAAGAATATACCAGGTAGATATCAGTAGATAACTCCATGTAAACCTACCTATGACTATAACTACTGTTGGTGAGATTGATATTTTAAACACTACACAGTATTTTAAAAGAGGTGTCTTCATCCAAAAAGCTTGCTACATGAATATAAACCTTTTCTATTCAGTTTCTTATTTTGGCTGACTGGTTTTGCTACTAATCCGTATCTACTACATGCTACCACAGATGTATACCTGTCACGTCCCTAAACAAAATGTCTAAGTGTTGTTTAATTTTATTAACTTAACTGAATTATGGTAGACCGTTCCTCGAACCTGATGTAACTGTACTTGGAGGCCAAAGAAAAGGCAGACGATCCATTTCCTTACCTAGTAATTTCAAGGGCTCTAGCTGGCAAGCAGAACCCCAAGGGGAATTTTGGGGAAGGTGAGAAATAAAACCTTTTATAAGGGCAGCATCACAGGTTTAGTTTTACAACTTACCAGACAGTATGAAGAAAATGCCAGAGACAAATGCTAGTATGGTTCTCTGTGGTCGAATATGCCCAATATTGCTGATCACAAAGGCCGTAAACACAAGAAAGAGGCTGACCATAGGAAATGGGGTTGCACTACGGATAGTCTCTACATAAAAAGGAAAAAAATATTTGGTCAAACCCTAAATGTCAACATAATTTACAAGGGTAAATATATACAATACTAAAAAGATACTGGAAAAGTATATGTAAAGCTAAGCAGAATAACATACATTTTTTTTTTACTTGACACTACCCTTCTACATGCTTCCTAGCAATAGCAGCATTTCTCAAGATGGGTTTTCTGAAGGTGAAAACAGTTGACCTAGATTATATGTTGGGAGAGTTATCATGGAGGAAAAATGTCAGGGTGGTAAGTGGAAATTTCCCCAATAGGAACACAAACAGTTTTGCTCTTTCTTCTCTGTTCTCAGCAAAACAAAATGTTGACTATCTTTAATGCTAATGATTATACAGGACATTCCTAGTGTCTATTGTCACTCAAGTATCACAGTGTGAAGGTTTTCTTGAAAGTAAACTGAGATGAAGCTGTAAATTATAAATATATAAGCCAGAGATTACTTTTTTTATAGATGGAAGAATTTCATTAAAACATCTTAATCTTCCATGAGCTAGAACCATTTCACTGGTATCATATGAAAAAGAGATCAAGTCTTGGAAATGTAAAATATATATCCAATTTTATATATCATATATCAATGTAATTTACACCTAAAGCTACTCAGATTTGGGACCCCATATATAATAGAAAATACTGTAGTGTACATATAAGCAACTATAAAAAAGTATAATTTGTACTAAATATATATAAACAGGTATAAAAGGTAGTAAAATGCATAGTAAAACAGCAAAATTTGATATATACATTCTACTAGACCTATATTTCCTTATAAAAAGATGATTCCAAGCTATATATTTTTGCATATATTTTTTCACCTGTGTGTATTTGTCAATGTGTATCTATGTGGCTAGAAAGTGAGAAAGTGTTTATTCAGTTCTACATTTTAAAAAAAAAAGCCTGGGGAGCAAGAACAACCGACAACCTAGCAGTCCGTTCCAACCCAGTTTGGGGTGTTCACTTTAGATTGTAACTCAGAATTGGAGCAATCTGAGTCCTAATTCTGACATTACTTTACCTATCATGGCCATATTATACCTATCATTGACAGGTATAAGAAGTCTCATTGAAAAATAAAAAATTTCAATTCGGTCAGATTTCTCAACTGATGAAACTGGATTCCATTTGAGTAAGAATTTTTTGTATTATGATCACCTGTATTTATGGTAGAGACAGATTTCTGTGGTTTGGAAAAAAAGTCCAAAATGCAAAGTTCATTTTACTCCTATAGGTCATGGAATATTGTGTTATACTTTTTTTTTTCATCTTCCAGCATCAGCTTTTTTTGCTTCTAGGCATTCTGTATTGTGACATTCCAGGGACTGCAATGGAAATTCACCCTGAAAGATTTCCTTCTGCCGGATTCACTGATTGAGGTCTGGATGGGAGGTAGGTAGCTAATTATGTCAAGGATATGTCACTGACTTGCAGGTCCTGCTCTAATCTATGTCTAAATGGTGAAGTATCTCTACTCAGAGTCACCAGCCCAGAAAAAAGTTCTGACCCAATCTCATTTTTTCATTTTTTTTCTTTCCTCAGTGACAGTGAAGGAAATCCACATGCTGCTTTCATATGACAGTACAGGTAACAAAAGTGGAACAGGGAAGCTGCAGTTGGGACGACTGTCCCTGGATTTAGAAAGTCAGCAAAATCAATCTATGATGAGCACTAACTGTTAGTACTTGCACTATTTAAGAACTGATAAAAAGTTAACAAATTCATTGAAATCTTCTTTGTGTTGAATGAAATGATGCACTCTTCAGTCCCTGCAATTATGGAAGTAAAGAAAACATGAAATATTCCCTGCTTTTCATGCATAAAATGTTTCAGAAAGATATGGCAGATATGACAGAACTTGGTTAGAGAATAAACAGTAACAAAATGCTTTAATTAACTTTTCTACCTACCTGTATAATAGTTATTGGTGAACACAATTGGGTAGGATAACCAACCAGTGTTTTTAAATTGTACCCACAGAGCTGGGAAGTGGCATGGGTATTATTGACATTGCTTCTTTTGCCTACAGTAATGAATTCCCCAAAACATTAACATTAAAATTAACATTGACTCCCTTACACTTAAGATAAAGGGATGGTTAAGGGTAAAATTTTCTGGTAAGGTTAAATATTACATTTTGAAGTTGAGTTAATGGCCCCGATTTATTAAAGTGCTCCAAGGCTTGAGAGAACACACTTTCATCAGTGAAGATGGGTGATCCAGCCAACCTGGAATGGATCTATCTGGTCCAAGATTGAAAACATTTGCTATCAAATAGCTAACGACCTAGGAAATCCATTTCAGGTTTGCTGAATTAACCAGCTTCACTGATGAAAGTAAATTTACTCCAGCCTTGGAGAACTTTAATAAATCAGGGCCAATGCCTAACCTGTCACCTCAAATTTACCATTAATGATTAATTAGGATCCTATGATTCTTAATCATAACCTAAAATGTAACCCTTTTTTTAGCCAAAACCATAAGGACTTACACCTGGTATAATATTGTTCCGTGTATATCCCAGTATACAGACTACAAGAACAAAAATACAAATTTTCATGTTTAGATACACAATTCACACAGTCAATATCTTGCATTATTATTCTTTTTCTACGCGTTTCATGGAACAGAGTCCGCTTCCTCGGGAAACAAGAATTATAAACATCCCGAGTAGGTGCTATGAGGGAAAAAAGCAGTTCTCACAAATAATGGTAAAGGAAACAAATGATTAGTACAGCAGCATAGCTAGGTTGTAATATCCCAAGAAGGTCAATCGTTAAAAAATCTTGTATTAAATCACCAAATAACTATATAAAAGTTATATACATCCTCAGATATTTCTGATCCATAAGCACACAACTCCGCTCTTACCCAACATTGTAGGAAGCGGACTCTGCAAAACACATAGAACCAGAATATTAATGCAATCTGAATTGTATAACTAAACATGAACATTGATGGTCTTTATAGAGTTTTAAGATATAATAAAAAAAATGTTTTTATGATTTATGTTCTACAAATTCTGTTAAAACATTTGTTTTGTATGACTGGGAAAGTTTCATTTATTGTATTTTTGTTCTTGTACCCTAATTTTTAGCTTTCACTTTTAACCATAACCCTAATCTGAACCAAAACACTATTAATCTCTCATATTCCATAATTACTTTGTACAGGCCAAAGTGTTACCATATTTGTGTGTTGAAATCTGTGCTAAAATCCCTATCAATGTGCCAAGATAGTGAACTGCTGAATTAAAACGTCCAAGGTGTTCCTTGTGTTGTCAGGAAAAACAATCAACTGGACAAGTTGGCAACCAACAAGTAGGAATAACCCCCCTAAAATAAGTTGGTCTTCCCAAGCTTCTCTCAGTCTTCCACCTATAGTCATTTTACAAACATAAATGCACAAATTTGGTCACCCAAGTGTTTCTGCTTACGGGAGTGTCCACAAAGACACACAGAATGTTAAAGTTTTATAGATGATTTCCCAAGAAAGGAACAGAAAAGCAATCAGCTATGGACAGCACTCCTATCAGGATTCTCCCGTACTCTGTACAAACATCAAGATAAAAAGTGATCCTTGACACATTAGCCTCAGTGATTTTGTCCAAATACTCACATATAGATCAAATATAATCATGCAAAATAACAACATATAATACAACAACGGTACCTATGAACCAGACACCATCACCACTAACAGCTTGAGAATTTAGATTCTCTGTACCTGACCTTTGTCTATACTGAGTGGGGACTGGCATCATACACTACTCTGGAGGTCTGGAGTCTGTGCTGGAAGAAAGAATAGAAGTCAGACCATGGTGCTGTACAGCAATATGCTGGCTGGGAACAGGGTGTCATAAAAAATCAGCTTTATATTCTAGAAATCTTTTTGCAAAAACATAGATCACAGAACTAAAAAGAGCTTGCATCATTTTTTTAGATCTCTTTCTTAAAGTAATGTATTAGGTCTCAGAAAACCCCAAACAAAAGTTGTTAATAATAATAAACAGGATTTATATAGCGCCAACATGTTAAGCAGCGCTGTACAATAAATAGTGGTTGCAAATATTGGACAGACACAGAGAGTGACACAGGAGGAGAAGAGGGCCCTCCCTGAAAGAGCTTACAATCTAAGAGGTGGAGAAGCAGCATATAATAGGACAGAGATATGGATTGGTGGGTGAGTAGTAAAGGTTTTGGGAAACAAAAGAAGAAAGGTAGGCAAGTTTAAAAAAAATAGGTTTTAAGTGCTCTTTTAAATGAGCAGAAAAAAGAAGCAACACGCATAGGACAATGAAGACCATTCCAAAGAGTTGGGGCAGCTCTAGAATTATCTTGGAGCCGTGCATGTGATGGGGTTATGAGTGGGGAAGTCATTAGAAGGTCCCTGGAGTTGTAAAGATAGTGTCTAAGTGAGTATATTTCTATCAGGTTAGAAAGGTAAGTGGGACAAGAGCTGTGGAGGGATTTGAAGGCAAAGCTCAGGAGCTTGAATTTGATTCTAAGGTGAAATGGAAGCCAATTAGATGAGAAATGCAGCGGAAGAAGAGCAGTGGGAAGGATGGATGAGTCTGGCTGCAGCATTCATAATAGATTGTAGAGGAGAGAGTCCAGTTAGTGGAAGACCAGAGAGGAGGATGTTACAGTAGTCCAGACGAGAGGTGATAAGAGCAAGTACAAGGAGTTTGGTGGTCTCAGGGGACAGGTAGGGGCAGATTTTGGAGATGTTGCGTAGGTGAAAGTGACAGGACCTGGAAATGTTCTCAATATGTTGGGTAAAGTAGAGGGCAGAATCAACCCCAAGACAACGTGCCTGAGGGGTTAACAGTGTTAAATTTGTCAGGGGGAGATTTGGAATTCGGTGGGGGGGGGGGGGGGGGGGTAGGTTCTGTTTTACCCTGGTTAAGTTTCAAAAATCTGTCAGCAATCCATGATGAGAATCTAATAAATCTACAGCATATGGAGAATGGTCTTCATCAGAATGTTGTAAATAAAAAATGATAAAGAATGATTTGGCCTACGTAGTTTATTAGACACCAAGTGTAGATCATTTTCTAACATCCCCCAATAGATTTTTTTTCAATATATGCAATATTTAGTAAACAAAATATAGGAAGATAAAATAAAACAGTAAAAATTAGAGTGTCACTTACATTGGTGGTCATTTATTAGGTTTTCTCCCTCTTCCTCCTTCTTATCCCCCCGCTCATCCTCTGTGGGTAGTGGGGGTCTCGGCACCCTGATAGGGGTGCCATACAGCCCTACGTGTGGCTGGGGGATCTGTCCCCCGTCAGCCCAGGATCTAATCCACTGCCTGGTGAGTCACCCCTTGATTGTACATGGGGTGGCTCATTTACCAAAGGAGGATGGGCAGGAGAGGTGAGGGCAGATCCAGCCTCACATTTGCTGGGGCGCATGTGCAGGACTCATCTGATCCCGCTCATGTTCCCTGAATACCTGAAGACGCCATCTCCATGCCCTTATAGGGTGGGAGATGGTTTAACTCCGGTCTCTGCTTAGCTACATACTCTGCATCATTCACTGATTGTCACAATTGTATTTGGCTGCACGCTCTGCAGTTTTTTCCCTTATTCTACCACCAAGGTAAGCTCCCTCTCTAATTTTACTTTACTTTAAACAATTTTATTGAGAAATCCTTGTTTATGGATGCATTTAAAGAAGTTTATTTTGTCACTACCTGACCAACCTTTAATATAATTCATAACACTGATAATGCAATATTTATTTCAGAACCTTAAATCAATCTAAATTAATCAACACTGCTTCCCATCTAATCACCACCGGAGGGCACCAGTAAGTTTAATATTTTTGATAAAATAACATGCATCTCAATATTTATAGTCGTTTTTTTATATGTTATTTTACTATACTTTACAATATACAATTATCACAATTAATACAACCACAACTTATTATATGTTATCACTCACTTTTTATATATATATATATATATATATATATATATATAATATAGTATATATATAATATAAGTATAATATTATATCAGTATACTTACCATCTAATACACTTTATAAATATTTATTTAATCAATCTTGTTCATATAAATCCCATACCTATGGCATATGGTAATAATATAAATAATCATTTATATCATTATATGCATAGTACCTTTTGTAAAAGGATGATAAAAAATGCAAACATGTTTGTGTATTTTTGATAACAGCTCTGCATAGCGGCTCATATATATCCCCTAAAGAAGCCAGACGGCGAAACGCGTCAGGCTTAAGCTGGTTCTTCCTGAAGTATTTTAGGAAATTATGTGTCCAGAATAAGGGGTCAAAAACAGCCCATGACGTTAATGGGATAGACCCAAATTGTGGAAGCTTTTTGCTGTACATAATTGTATGTGTATTGTATCACTTAGCTGAAAGAATGTAGGTTTGCCTATATATGTGATGACAAATATACATTTGGATTTCCGCAAAAAAGCCTGCTTTTCTTCTTTCTTCTTCCTCTTTATTATACAATTGTTGAGGGGGGCGGCAGTATTTGATAGTTAAATAGGAGGGAAAGGAACCTACTACTTCAACAGATACAAGTTCTCTCCCACACAAGTGGTCAATGAGAAGGAGCTACCCTTCATTGATGGTCAGTGGGAGAAGTATATCTTTATATTGGAGAGTAGTGGGGGAAGCTGGAGTTTGTTTGGAGTTAATGAGAATAGCCCTACTGTACCCTGGTGGGCATTGGAAGAATGGCCCGTACCTTGGTAGTAAAGAATAGCAGACATTGGAAACAATGCACTAATTACAGTTTAGGGTCTTGGGAAGAATGGCCTCCTTACACACGTTACTTACCTGAGAATTGGGCGGTAAAGTTTCACTTATTTCAGGCCGCTGTCTGCTGGATAATACTGGCTTCAGAATGATGCAGACATTTAGTCTAATGTCTACCAATACTGACTGCTTAATTTTGCAAAAAAAATGATAAATATGGCCAAATTTCTACTAAAGATCATGTTTTTTTATCATAACTACATTCAGAGGTCTGTTTATAAACTGTTAACAAATTTTACGCAGAGTTTAGGGTGCACATATTTTTCTACCTGGATTTAATTAAAAGATGTATGTATGACCACTCTGATGTTGGAGGACAAGTTTTGTGTAAAATCATTTATGAATAGATCCCTAAAGTGTAAATCTATTCAAATTGGATAACTGAGATGATGCCTGGGAATTTTTGCTTTATAATACTGCAGGGGAAGACGTGGCATATCCTTACTTTCAGTGGTGGACCCTCAGCCATACAACCATTAGTGGTCTAATCACAACTCTCTCGGAGTGAGAGACACTTTCTTTTGTAAATCTTTAATAATATCAATCCACACTAATATTGGAAAACTTATTTATTTTGTGTATGATCTATATACTTACTCAGTATGTTTGCAGTATTTTCCGTCACAATATCTGTATCAGGTCCATGGAAAAATTCTGAAGCGACACACCGACCCTTTTCTCGACCTGCAAAGAAATAAATTAAAACAACTTTAAATATGTGTCCATTAATGGAATCCCAAAACATCTAACAGGACTGTTTTAGATATCTTTAAATGCCTTGGAAACTAATAAGAATTCTAATTCTAGTATGGTAAAATAAAAGGAACAATATGATTGATGTTGGTCAACAAAGATTTTTGGAGACTTGCCACCTTGATAATTAAAGCCAACTAAGATGAATTATGTGGAGTGAACTAGTTATATGGCAGACTGATTAGCTCCTCGCTGTGTCCCCTACTTTTTATTAGCAAGCTTATTAGACTGCAGTAAAACTTATTTGCTCCCTATGAAGCTTCTCATTGCTCACTTTGTACTACATTCAGCCCTGACAGTACATTCTCCCATATCCATCGAGCCGAAAATGTTCAGCCAAGGTTAGAGCCTATACATATCCACAGAAAGTTCATATAAACAGTCTACAAAATGTAGTGCAAAAAATTCAGAAGGGGATACCTCACTTTCCCTATACTGTTGTTCCTAAAATAATCTTTTCAATATAGTTTTTCAGTAAATGGAATATTTATAACCAGTCCATGCTGATCAATGTAGATTCTTGGCCATGTTACATTGACACTAAAGTATATTATAAAAGTAAGACCTCTAGCTATCCTGTATGCACAAAGAGTAACAAAGTAAATACAGCTTGATCAACTGATCAGAGTGTTACAGCCTGGGGGATACAAAGTAAAACAGAGTTCTCATTTAAAGAACATACCATGATCTCACACAGTACATGAATACATAATCAGCTCTTTAGAGGAAAGCTTTATGATGGCTCTGGGTCAAAATTCCAGCAGTGTCTACTTACCTCTATAGAATCTCTCTTTTGCTGGTCTAGAACACTTCAAAATCTCCTTTACTAATGAGAAAGCAATATCCCACTGAATTAAACCAGGAAAGTGGAAAATGAGTCCACATATCTGTTTTGACATCCTTAGCCATCCTTTGACAGCCTTATATTAAGTTATGGAAATTATTCATTGTTCAACTGTCAAAATTGTAAAGTATATCTAGCATGCTGTTTTTTATCTGTCCAAAAATGAGTGTTTACTGACTACAGACACATATGGACTCTTGATGACTGCAGAATAAATACATTTAAACAAAGTGGGCAATGTAAATGTAAAAACTGAACCTGTGAAACCTGGAAAATTATAGTAAAGCAGTAAATGTTACATGTGAAAAATGTCAAAAAAGCCTAATGGAGCTACAGTATTACAACCAGAATTGTGAAGTTTTTGAATAAGATTACAAAGGATATTTAAAGAAGGTAGTTAGTCAGGAAACAAATATCACTATAAACATAGTAACAGTACATAGTCGGGTAAAAATGCACCCCCGATTCTTAGAACTAAATAAAAAAAAAAAAAGAAGAAATTAAAAATCACAACCAAAACCGGGTTAACCTATGCCCAATGGTATTTAGTGGCATCTGTGATATTAGTACATAACAGTGTTACTATATATTATAAATATAACATACTTTATTCATGCAATCACATTAGAAGAATAATTTAAAAATGACCAACAACAAAAAACAATTGTGAGCCAACAGCTCATTATTACATAGGAGATTCGGTGTATCTCTTTTACAATAAAACAAACCTACCTTGCCTGTTCACCATTTTCTTTTAATTATTTGATTCCAGAATAACTGAGAATAACCCGGTAAAGGGAATTAATAAACTCCCGTCATTCCATTTGGCCAATCAAGATGGCCAAAAACCTGAACCCACAAAACAACTGTCGGTACTGACTTCCTCTTCCAATAGGGAAAAGAGATGACATGAGAGACATGGGTCTAGTTCTGTTTTAAAAGCTATTATATACTCCATAAATTACTAATTTACCCTATATATTAATAGTGCCCTATATTCTGTGTGTTTGGAAACACAAGGTTGACTAGAACAAGCTCCAAATTTCTATAGCTCAGCCTCTCTGTATCTAGAAGTTAAACCACTTGTCCTCCAGAACAAAATGTAACCCTCTTGTTTTTACAAATAAATAATTTGAACCACGATTACTTGTAATCATTAAAGTATTCAAATATTCAATAGTATTCAAATAATTGCCTTTTCTAAATATATTACTATTTTGAGGTCTTTTTTTTCAAAGTTAATGTATCTGAATAACTTAGTGGCCCTGCTCTGCGAACTCTCTTCAGTAAGTATTACTTGGTATGGCAGATTTCTTTCTTTTAGGAAATCATCCAAAGAGAACAAACATACTTTCATTTTTGGTCTACTATTATTAAAAAGTGTTGTGGCATGATCTGCCAATAGAGAGTGCTTATGTATATTATTTATATTATTTACAGCTAGAAATGTAGACTTTTGATTGTGGCATTCTCTCACTTCTTGATAAATACTCTGCATTCCAAAGAAAACTGATGTAAAAATGTGTAATTACTCTATAGAAAATCTATAAAATCACTTTGCTAACCTTGCATTTTACTTTACACATCAACAATGATGACAAAGTATGCTATTATTAGGTGTATAAAGATGTGAAAATCTGTAGCAGACATTTTATCCACTCCACAGAGAATGAACAGGGGGTGAAAGCATTTCTAAACATAAATTTGAAAACAAAGCTGATTCTGCATTCTGTAATATTGCAGGTTTATTCATTATCAGGTGATCTGAGAGGAGTACACTTATGTCAAGTTTTTTGGTAATGCAACAACATTTGAAGATAGATAGTAGATGGATAGATCGAAAAAGACAAATAAATGAACACTATTATTCAATTAAATAGATTTTAAATAAAAAGTTGTATAGAATCTGTAAAATGGTTGTATAAATCTAAGAATGAGGTAGCAAACAATACCTGTAGAGAATCCACCCTTACATTCTCCCCAGTGAACCTGAGAGGTCCTGAATAGTGTTGGTCGAAAATCTCACTATTCGATTCGACAGCTATTCGATCCAATAGTGAGATATTGTTCGGGTGATCAAATGCCAAATTTGAACACCACTGAAGTCAATGGTGGGAGAATTCAGGTTATTTTTAGGAACTATTAAGGACTGCAAGAGCAATCAGATTGCTCATGCAGCCCTTTACTAGTTGTATGTGTTCTTGGATAGAGTTTTTCTATCCAAGAACACAGGGAGTCCAAGAACACATACTACTGGACTGCAACAGCAATCCTGATTGCTGTTGCTAGTAGTATGTGGTCTTGGATAGAGTTTCTCTTTCCCAGAACACAGGGCACTAGATGTGATGAATGGGGAAACTTGTCCCCATTCAACCTCTAGTGCCCCAGGGATCACCTGCAGTCACAGCTGTGACCGCAAAGTTCCCACAGTCATGTGACCGTGGGAACTGAACTGCAGATAAACTCTGAAGTTCCACTACCATCCCCGGGGCACTACAGGTTAATTAACCTGTAGTGCCCTGGGGATCGCACACTCTTCTCAATGATTGCAGACAATGATTTCTTACTCTGTAACACGCACAGTAATATTATACAATTGTTACATTTTTCTCACACTGGATAAAAGAACAATGTAACAGATGTATCATAATATTACTATTGTGGAAAATGTGTTACTGA
This sequence comes from Pyxicephalus adspersus, assembly GCF_032062135.1. NCBI lineage: Eukaryota > Metazoa > Chordata > Amphibia > Anura > Pyxicephalidae > Pyxicephalus > Pyxicephalus adspersus. The sequence goes on from NC_092868.1 coordinate 11,944,628, forward strand.
GTAAAGGTGCGTACACACTTCCAATTTTTATCGTTCCAATCGAACGACGAACGATCGATTGGGCAAAAAATCGTTCGTAAACTCAAACGATCGTATCTATTGTGTGTACAATATCTACGAACGATCGTGTCGTTAACTCTATGTGCAGGATCGGTGCTATACGATCGGTCGTATATATCGTGCATGAACGTTCGTCGTTCGTTTTCCAACGATAATAATTGGAAGTGTGTACGTAGCTTAAGAGATATCATGTCATTGTAGGATAACCTGTAAAAAAAATTAGTTAAATAAACACAAACACTCAATAAATTAATTTAACATAAATTTTAATTTTTTAACACATTTTATTCCTTTTTTTACATCCGAATTTTTACCGTCGAATCTCATTTTTTTTTCGGGTCGGGTCTACCCGAATTCAGGTCGAATATAAGGACAACCCAAATTCGAACACAAACACTAGTTCTGAAAATGTGATTATTGTCTTCTGGCAGGTGCACCATGTATGTAACTGAATAAAGGCTTCCAGTGGGGTCACATATATGTTCCCACTGGGGACTGGCACAACTTATTTTAAACAATTACCAGGTCAGACCTTTGCTCCATGATGAGTCAATGTCCCATTGGGCTGCAAGTTAGGTTGGTTGGCTGTCCCGATGTAGTTTAATCAATTAGTACAATGTCATCACAGTTTATTTAGGTTATAACATTCTTAAGGCTCCCACTCTTTTTATTCACAGGTACATGGTGGTGGTGGTACTAACAAAAAATGTTTAAACTACTACTGGGTGAGACTAGAGGAGACTTGTGTATTGATGGTATCAGTATTGATGGTGTATTCAGCTTTGTGGTATCAACCACCAAATTCTATTGGTGGCCTTCACAGTGCCAGAGAAAACCAAGATGGTAAAATTCTAATACTTTAAAACTTGTTTGAGTACTAAAAAAAATGGATACAACTGGTACTTTGATGGTCATGGGATTATTGGAAGGTCCAGCCCCTAAGGAGGGGGCTAAGTGAAAAATATATGATATATGGGAGTACCCACCAAGCTTGTATGGTTTGTGACATTGGTGGTTATAGAATAGATATCGGGAGACCCTGTAAAGGGAGTTATTTAGTTGTAATTCTTTCCTATTGCTGTGTGTAAACAAAATGTTATAATAAAGTTGTGGCAAAAAATATTCCAACCCTTATATGGGTGAACAAATGTTCCTCATAGCAAACATTGACCTTAAGTAAATATGCAATGATCTTTAAAAATCACAGTTCTAATTAAACTTTATTCATATAAGTAAAAAAGCATAAAATGCCTCTAAAATTATTAACAGTAAAACAAATATTTTATCTGCCATAAGTGCTCATCTGAAATAAATGCATGACTAACACCATATGGCAGCCTTTCTCAACCTTTTTATTATGGGGGAACCCATGATTTTACGGAACCCCTGCTATAATTACTATATCTACAGCTCACAGTAAATTAGTATGTTGGTCAGTAGAAAGAATGCCTCTTACATTGCTGCCCAAAAAATAATTGGTACCAATGGTAATTGACCTAAAAGGTTTAAATTTGATAATGGTTTAATGAAGCCCTAGCAACCTCTGGAGGAACCCTAGGGTTCCACAGAACTCATGATCATTGTACAAGTGACTGATAATCTTTAAAGTGGGACTTGCACTAAAACACAAGGTCTGCTTTTATGGAAGCACCCATTTTTAAAATATTTGCAAGAAAATTGTGAAATTAAAAAAAAAACACTATAAAATTGGGAACATTGGATACTGGAGAAGTTGGCTATTATGTTTTTTTTTCATGTTTTATTATTTCTGTATTTAATTTTTTTTATCCATGGGTTGGGGTGCTTTCAGCTAAGTGGAGCTTAAAATATAGTCACAGGTACTTTTTAAGTGTTGCAGGTTGAATGTAGGTAATATAAAATATACATGTTTAGTAGAGCCTTGTTGATTTGTATAGTTGTCAGTAGGTAAGTCATGAAATTTATTGTCAAAATGGAGTGAGCTTAGGTTATTAGCTACTTTTCTCTGAGAACTTAAGGCTTCCTTTCTCTCTTCTCCAAATGTCGGTGTTCTGGAGCACGGCTCTTCTTTACTCTGCGTGATCCGTCTTGCAGATTTTTAATTCTGGCCTCAAATTACTTTCAATCTTTTATACTAGAAGTCTACCAGACAAATAAAAATTCTGGCAAATGAGCAGCCTGTCACATCTAAAAAGACGTTACATTATTTTGTAGTCTGTCGCAGTGCTCACTGATGGTGCTGCTGTTCCACCATACAACAAAATAATCCACTTAAGCTAAAAGGTGTCACATGAAATTGATGCATCACTTCAAGTGCAGTAAACCTATTTGAAATGTCATAGACAACCACCCCATGTTATCACATTATATAGCTTATTACTTGCCAAAGTGTCATTCCCTTTAAGGATCACAACCCTTTCTAATCATAGGCAAGTCACAGCTGCTTTTACCTCTAGCGGTGCTCTCTCCTTGGCCAACAAAACAATATGCTTTGTAATGCACTCCTATTTTAGATGAAGTTATGCTGACTTTTTCTTTCAACATTGCATTACTGTCTTCTTCCCATAAAAGTTACATGAACATTCACATTTTTCTTTTCTAAATACCTTTACTAACCTTTTCTATAAGTTCCTTTCAACACATCAGTATTCAGTGCACTGGCAACCTTATTTTAAGGAATATGAATTTTAAACTGGAATTGACTTTAAGTCCTGTAGATAAAGCTATAGCTTTAGCAAGCATTTATTTTTGACTTTTATTTTTATTTATTTTTGACTTTTAGACTATTATTTATTTTTGACATGACTTTTACATTTCACTGCTTTTGTTATATTTTTATGATCACATAACATATACAGACTGTCTTTACCTGTATGGGGGCTTTATGTATTTTATCATTTTTACCCAACATTCCACTTTGCTGAAAAGTATATCGTAGGGTGAAAGGTGTAACATCATTGATACAAGCCATATGTTATTAAATGTTGTAAAGTTTTACTGGTTGTGTCTTTTTGCCCTGCTTGTACCATTTCCTATTCTAGAGTCAAGCATGGGTAGTAAGGAAAAAACTGCATTTTTGAAAAGTACAGCAAGTGCCCTCTGAGCCCTCAAAAAGCCCTTAATCGCTCACTCTTCAACACCCCCCAAATTTTGCAATGCCCCCTAACTGCTTACAGTGCCCCCAACCTCCAACAGCGACCCCCCCAACCCTTACAAAGCTTCCCGCTGACTCTTCTCCAGCTCCATAAAAAAATGTGGGTGTCCAGAATATTTTGGCCACTTTTCAATAGAAATTGAAGTATTATGATGGCCACCCAACCCACCAAAGTACATACACATGTATTGTGTTGCTGTGCAATGGCCAAAAAATAGTTAAATGTGCTTTTTTGGGTTGTACACATTCCAAGGGTAAAGACGAATGGGGAACAGTACCATAATGCATGTTGATTTATCAAACAACATGCTAGTAGGTATTATATATTTAGGACAGGTAGGTAGTTAATATATTTCGGACAAACACCTAAACTCTTAACCTCATTAAAAACAATAGATTTCTAATGCCTTTTGATGTCACATACACACTGTTTAAAGATGAGCCTCACTTACTGCAGATGGCACCTAAGAAACATTTGACCAGTCCAGAGGGAAGGATGCCAGCACCAACTGTCCACTGTTCACTGCCAGAATCAGGAAGGGTCTCACCTATTTTTGAACTTTTATAATAAGAAGTCAGTGGGTGATTCAATCCATCGGCATCCATTTATAACTGAAATATAAATTTGTCTCTCTATTTGTCCCCCTATACCCTAGCAATTTACTACAATATACTGCAATGCAGAGTTCACTAGCTGCTAGTATGTTGGGCTAATACCAATTAATACCAACAAACTACAGTGCAATCTTTTTAAAGCATTTACATAACACCACAATCTGACCCTTCAGGATATCCTTAGTCCTTTTATGTGTATACCTATAGCCTATATCCAGTTGTCTTTCCTTGACCCATTCAAAGAGACAGAAATGCTGGAGTCCACAGATCACATACACGCACCAGGAGACTATATAAACACATTTACAAATGCAATTTAATAGCAAAGGGATGCCTTGATCCATTTAATGTTTATTTAAAAAGCCTTATGACTTTCTATAAATCTTGCAGCCAGGAAGCTGCAGACGTGGCTATGGAAGGCAGGAGTGCCAACCCATCTCTAGGTAGTAATGGTGGTAAATTACACATTTGTCTTTGACCCAATTGGGCAGATTTACCATGTGTTTCTGTATCAGTGACACCCATATTAGAGATTGACAGTGGGGTTGTCATTGGAAAGGGAAGACACCAACAGCAATTAATACCATTATCAGAAGTTCTAACATCCATCAGATACTAAAAACCTTTTGGTTTGTGCAATATTACAGACATTACCCAGTAAAATGGTGGGAAATCTTTATAAAAGGACACCAATGGCAGGGAAGACCCATCTGAGGTTTAACCTTTGCTTGTCTAATCAATAACAAAATAAAAAGCTTTGGGTGGAGATGAGCTATAATAAACCCCCATACAGTAAACAACCCATAAATAACTTATGTATAGACAATATACAAACATTTACTGACATTACAAATGATTTATGCACACATTCTGTTTGTGATGGTCTTTATTCATTGATAGTAATTTGTGCTTCAGAGCATATTGAAATTACATATTTATGACAAGTAAACAGTGAAAAGCTAAATTCTCATCCTGGAAACATTAGAAAAATATGGAAGTATATTACTCTAGTAATTACTTCCTGCTATACCGTGGACGAACAAATATATGAGGGTAAATAGCTCGAATCACAGATCAGATAATTTAAACTTTCTGATGCAAACACATGTGGTGAAAAATAACCATAGAAAACTAAATATTTATTACATTTCAATAGATTAGCATAGTAAAACAATGTTAGACGAGTAATTCTTTTAAAAGCAGCCCATCTCCTATGGTAGAGTCATCCAAGTGAGGGAACCACTCACACTTATAGGGGTCTGTTTAGAAAGCAGTGAATCTGATGTTCACTAAAATATTCTCTGGTGTGGAATCCTACAGGCCCATGTATTCCAATGGCAGCAATTATTTCTCTACCAGAAATAGAACCCCATAGAGTTGCACCCTTGCTAGCTAGAGGACATACAATTCAGCATGTTAATAATAATACACTGGTATAAATTTATTAAGGTACATTGGGTGGGATTGGTGTTCTTGGGCATGGGCACTGACCATTAAGCCCTGCTGTCTGGCAAGTTCCCCATCCACACACTCCGCTTGATTATCACAACTTTAATGGCAGCTATTACTATTTACACAGTTTATTCCTTTAATTTAAAGTGGACATAAACTAAAATATTCATTTAACATAAAAGGGTAGACAATCCTTTTATAAAATATAAAAATTACCTTTTTTTGGGGGGAGGGGTTTGAAACCTTTTTAAAAAAGGGTAAAGCCCCTCCCCTGTGAATGGGAGCGCAGAACCACTTATGATACATCTGTCATAGATCCCAGGAGGCTTCTGAGCTAAATAAAATGCCGATCTCATGCATGCACAGGGAGATCAGCATTCTTCTTTTCACTTGTCTATGTCACCCAATCTCATGCCTGGGCAGTGCAAGATCGGGTGACGCAGGAAAAAGAAAGGTAAAGGAGATGGGGGTGCCCAGCGCTTCCTCTAAAGGAGCATACAAGGACGAAGTGGGACCCGATCCAAACTTTCAGGATCTACAGATCTGCAAAGGTAAAGGGGAGTGAGTTTTTTCCAGTTTTGTTCTGATTTAAGTAGGATGTTTTTTTGATTGAATGTTAGACCAGCTCTTACTGAAAGAACAGACTTTCAGTCTTTCTTTAAATTTTACTAAAACAGTATATTTGTAAATAGCACAGAAATTGGTATTTATGTTTGATTGAATTAATGAGCTTTGAGTGGCTCTAGAAGTTATATGAGGATATACTCAGGCACCTGGAGATCAGAATTTAGAAAATGCTTTTAATAACATTCATAGCTAATGCATAAACATTTCCAAACTTGAAAGAACTGAGATATTTTATATGTGATGCTTTTAAATAATGTAGCTTGCACTTACAATTTTTCTCTAAATAAAACCCCATTACTAACACCAATATTTATAAGCAGTGTATAAATCCATGATGATTACTGAGATTTGCTTCTTGAAAAAAGAAATATATAATTGAGCAGCAAGCATCAAAGAATCGAGCCCTTCAAAGATAGAAGACAAAGCTAACTGCAATATAAAAGCTGTGTAACAATTAGAGCATGGCCAATTAGAGCAAAGCCAAAAGTTAAGCCTTTCTTCTTTGACATGCTAGTGAGCAAATTGGGTGTTGCACACAGCTTTTTTTCACAAAATAAGTAAATTAATGTAAATTATGCGTTATCCTGATTCATGTAACAGTCATCATTATGGGAATATGAGAGAAGCAACTTTTCATACAATTCCGTTAAGGCAAACACAGAATGCATATTTTAGGTAGCTTGTAATATCTTGGAGATAAACATATTGTATTTTTGTGTGCAGCTAGGACTAAGAAATATATTTGAAAAATATATATTGTGCCATCGCTTGAGGGTATTGTTACAAGTAAAAATTATTATAACCAGGCTGCTGTAAAGAAAAGTTGTGATTTTGTCTTGGTACAGCTTCTGCAAATTTATTTTACTGCAGTGAAATAAAACAGAGGGAAGAACAGGGTAGCTTTAGACTTGGCTGCCCAGCTTGGTTCAGAACTAGGCAGCTCCAAAGTATTCTCCAGAATTATTATATTCTTTTTCCTGATATTGTCATTGTTTAGGAAAACGGCCACAACCTGCTGCTGTTTGGATAAAAAATAAATGTGCATGCCATTAGGCACATGTGGCTTTAGTAACCAATTGAGAGTTGTTGCATTACAAATTTGCACAATACTGCACCATAGAATATCACATTGCCAAAGATCTGGGCATGTAGCATCCAAGCAAAATGTCCAAACTACATAGGGAAAAATGGAAGTGACTCCAAAATGCCATATAGTGGAGGCAACTAGTACTTGCCAAAGACTGGTTCTATGGTGTGAGGTGCAATTACTCTTGAATGCAAAGAGGTCTCTGGAAAATGTTTTGAGTGAAACCCAGGATATATGCAAGATACCAATTAGTCAAAACAATTTAATGAATCATAAACTTTTAAAAAAGCAAGCCAATGCATTTTAGGTCCAACAATCACCTGATGATGCCTGCTTTTCAACAAGGGCAAACGATGCCTATTGCAGCACTTCCATCCAAAGACATTTAAGCTTGATGAAACCTTTATCCAAGAGTCATGCCTTCTAGTCCTGACCAGATATTAAAACTTTATTAAAAGGAGACTTTAGTAACCTCCAAATTACAATGACATTCCTCTTGCCTGTAGACAATTCCCTTGCCTATGATAAAGCACTGCTTTTTAATAACAGTACATCATTTTTGAAGAATTATTATTACTTTTTATCTTTATAAAGTGGTGAGAATATTACACAGTGAATGTAGATGAACAACTGAAGGCTACCAAAATCGGGCCTTGAAGCCTATATTCCCATCCACAGCTCTCCATGCTGGACCCCAAGCATAAGTCCCATTAACAGAAACATATAATTATACAGGCAGCACTTCATTGTGAATCACTGTAACAATGACAGACTTACCAGCTACAAAACACACCCTCCAGAGTCCTGCATGTAATGCCATCTTAACTTCAGTAGTTTGATTCTGAGGTAGAACGATTCCTTCTTCCATGTACAGCCAGTAATCAGTGCTAACGGCTATACCAACAAGAAGGAGACCACACGCTCCAAAGACGCTACTGAGTAGGGTCAGTGCACGACTGCTGCAATTACTCATTCTAGGAGGCAGGGAGAAGACAGTCAACGGTGCTGTGCTGTACCTGCAAAGTAATAAAGATCAGGAAAATGTACATTAGTAGTGTGTAAATAGATATTTATGTTGTATATATTTGTGTATAATTCAAGATTTTTTTTGCCCTTAAAATGCTTTTAGAATTTTGGTTTATACTTGGGTCACATCAATAGATGGCACTGTGTCCTAAAGTGTGTAACAAACTCATAATAGACTTGTTACACATGTTACACAAGGACACAAAGCCATCTATTAGTGGCCGTCAACCATGCTCAAAAAATCATTTAGGAGCAGGGGAAAAATATGTATACAGACATTAATGCACATACAGAGTCCATGTGACTTTTTACCTTTGTGACTTTTGTGAGTATTTTTTACCTTTTAAATAGATGTTTAAAACCAACACACCATGGATACATGTATTCACATTTTTTTTTTTGTATTGAATACCATATTGAATTTTAGGATCAATGGCCATGTTTTGTGTTGTAGGGTTACACTTAAATCAAAGTAGGTTACCTGAATAAAAAGCCCTAGTAAAAAGAACTTCCTTCCTTTTTTCAGATTGGTTTACACTCAAATATATACAGTAAAAAGCAATATACAAACACAAAGAAAACTTCATTAAAACTTATAATCTACATCTCCATCTCCAACTCCTCCAAATATCATTCACACTACAACCATTTGTAACTGCCTACCTCTTTAACACACACTTCCAGTTTTTAACTGATTTTAGTAGCACAGGAGTTGTTTACCATGTCACCCGATAACTTTGTTTTCAGCACTGTCCATATCTGCACAGTAAGACCCTAGTTACTGGAGATGCAAAGAGTTGCCCCATCTAAAAATCTACTAGGGATCACTGTATGCGATGTGGATGGAGAGGCTAAAACATTGGAGAAGACCATTGCTAGGCTATTAAGATATGTAAAAAGATGGGGTGGAAGGATTGGTGTAGATTAGTTCAAGAGGGCTATAAAGAATAGGTTTGAGAAGTACAGTGGAAAGTTAAGCTTTGATGAAGCTATAAAGTCAATAAAGTATATAGAGTATTTTTTGCATTGCAGACTAGTCAACATTAACTGTTACACACATCTATATAATCACAGGCTATAAAAATTATTACAGAACTTGAAGACTTCAAATAGTAAAATATATTGGCAATTTACTCCAAAGGTAAGCATACAAGCAAGATGCAGTACTTTAAACAAAATTCTAGTCTTAGCGTCTGTCTTGTACAGTTATGCAGGCTCCTCTCCTATACTGAAATTTCTTGCCTTCATAGTCGTTTTAACTCCCCTTCCCTTCTGTACCTGGCCTACCCTTTTCATTTACTGAAGTTTAGTTGGGGGGGGGGGGGGGTGTAACATTGCATTTGGGTGTTACAGCAACTTCCTATTTTCAGAAAGCTATATACAGCACCCTCCTGGCTTCTTCAATTATCCATGATCTGTCTACACTGCATAAAAAAACAAAAAGACCTATTGATCATGTCACTGTATATAAAGTATGGCATGTAACAAAAACAGAAATCCGTTTTAGTTAGAACAGAAGGGTATTTTAATAGTTTTGAAAATAGCATGCTAATAAGTAGGGACCATGAAAGGCACAATAAAAGCAGAATACATTTTAGCTTTAAACATATTTGTCCCTAAAGGAAAACGGTAATGGCTTTGGGTCCATTTAATTCAATTTACTACTTTAAAGTTTAGAATCTTGTTTCCTATATACATTTTATACGAGGTTGTCATGTAATTCAATGAGTAGAGAACAAAAGATTTGAAATCCTCTCTTAGACTGCTTGTTGTAACCTGTGCAAAATAAAGGCATAATTTTATTTATTAAATTATACATGGCATTAAGTAAGGCAGATTTGGTAGCTTTGCATTGTAAAAAAACAACACATAATAACTCCTAATTCTCAGTTAAAGTAACATTATTGCATAACCTTACACCGAGAAGACCGAGAGACTTCTATCTAACACTTTTCTTTTCCACATGTCACACAATCCACATAATGATGCTTTTTTTTCTGAGAATTTGCATAGTAATAAAATAGGTGTTCTGTGAGGATAAAGTTGTAAAAATGTTTAAAGAATAAGTGTACCTGTGATAAAAAAAAAGAATAATGATGTGTTCTGTTTCTCAATCCTCATGTCCACAAATGACACTGTATGAACCATATATCTTGGTTCTAGAACATAGTTACTCTGGAAATTGTAGTTTCATCTGATTTTTTTCATTAATCAAACACTCTCAGTTTTAGTCAACAAAGGAATTTTAAAAAGTAAATGTTCCGTAACCCACATCAGTCATCTAGGTTTGAACTATGTGGAACCATCTTTATTGGGGCCCCTACACCTGGGTTGTCAGTTGTTTCAAAGGATAATAAAATTCCCTATACCAAGTAGAAAAAGTTATTTATTGTAAAAAATAAATTTTACCTCCCTGGCGGTATTCCCGAGTGTGGCTTGGGGTTATTTTTCAGTACCTAAAGCCATAACCTGTGCCACACTTGGGGTGACATTGTAAAGAGCTTACCTGGTCCCCATGAGCCCACGGCGTACCCTGGCAATGCCTGCCCGGAATTTGTGTCCCCTGGCCTTGCATCCCCTGCTTAATCAAAAGGTCGAGTTAGCATGGGGCTGGGGACATAACCTGGCGGGAGATATAAACAGAATGTACCAGTTTGACATTAAAAATTACTGTTATAATCAGACCGCCAGGGAGGTTAAGCCATACAAAAATTTGCTATTGGTTCCCATATTTTTCTTTCTCAAGCTATCTATAGTTTATTTATAAAATAAATGTTTTAGCAGCTATCTATAATTACATAAATCCACACGATCTTCTACTCAATCAGTTTAAATTGTAATGTCTGCTGAAACTGCTATACAAAATTCTTGGTGCAAATTGTGCACTGCATGAGGACTCCATACCCTTCTTAGCCACAAGGGACCCACTGATGGCTACATCTGCCAATGACTCAGGTCTGTACTGAGGTCTGCACTGAGGGTTTGTTACAAGGGTCTGTCAGTGAAGTCTACATTGGGAATTGCAGTATTGGGGCCATGATGTGTAGACAATCTAAAAGAGTTACTATATTACTAAGTTATGCAGTATGCAAGATATGATTTTTGAATTTTAGAATAGCATAGAAATTAGTTTATTAAATTAGTTTATAATTGTTGACCTTTGTAAACTCGCCTTCCTGAATACTGGATTTCACATGGAAAAAGTCTTGTCTAAAGTCCCAATCAAGATCTTAAATGTGCATCACTGCCTCTTATGTAAGGAATGGTGTTCCTGAAGTGTTCTCTTTTGCAGGGTATAAGAAGTCATGGGCATAGACTTCCTTGGCACCCTGGAGAAGCCATATTCTTTGATTTTGGTATGGGGCCATTGGGTATTTGCAAAATGAAATTTTACCAAATAATCTCTAAGCCGTTGGTAAAATAAACCTTGCATAACCTTGCTTAACTTTGTTAAGTGAAATAACCCCTATTTCATGAAATGAACTCAGTATGCCAGTATGTCTTATATTTAGTAAATCATACTATTAGTTACCAATAAGGGTGCAACTGAAGCACATGATTTAAAAGCTAATGATACAGCACCTAAATTCCCCTGACAACATCTTCTAAAGTGCTTGCCTTTGCTGGATGGAAATAAAAACAGCTGAATTTTTTACAATAATAACTTTTCAGGTCTCAATATTATCTTACCAAACGGTCTTGTATAAAAGAAGACAACATTTTGGCTGCAATGATACTTTATAAGAGGTTTTAGTAAATGTTTGCCCTATGTGATGCAAATAAAGGTAAAAATAAAAGGTGTTAAAACCTAAACAAAGAGAAAACAAAAATTCATTAAAACTGTGCCAACTTAGTAGGACTTTAAAGTGTATATGTTACCCTTGTCTACCATTATTAGTTTAAAGTGTATGCAAGGGCAAACGTTGGATAAAGTTGGACAAAATTACATTTGCAACCACTAGTGAGATATACCTTTTTATTGGTCCCGGTAATCATTAGTAAAACAGAACGTTTGGGAAAACCAATATTGATGCAATAGCCTGGAGGAAAATTTCCCTTTCTTAAAAAGGATTTCTTCTCATTGCTCATCTTTCTACTAGCGTGCAGAAAGCAAGAAGTTACCCAATAGGGGTTTAACCCTTCCCTGCTCTATACAATTAAGAAAACATTCAGTTAAAATTTTTCCTGATTTAGATGAAAGTTGCAAAACCTTTTAAAATATTTAATTCTGCCTTTGTCTGGGAAGATTCACCATTGCTGGAGATAGAAAGCATTAGGAAATTCAAAATATGAAATTAAATTTCAACAGGAAAGCCAAGAAATTGTTCCCAGGTGATATTGCAAAGACTAATCAATTTAGTTAGTGATGCTATTATAGCAGAACATCTATCAATTAGTGACATGGTTGTGAAGGGTAAACCTTGATAGACATGATTGATTTGGTTTTATATTTCTGGAAGACATAGCTGACAATTTGGGGACAATGGGCCTAATTTATTAAAGCTCTCCAAAAGCTGGAGAAGATAGATTATCATGGGAAAACCTTGGTGATCCAGTAAACCTGGAATGGATTTCCTGAAAAAAATATTTGTGCTTAGTTAGCAAATGTTTTCAGTCCTGGGCCACATCCATTTGAGGTTTGCTGGATATTCCAGGTTATTCTATCTTCTCCAGTTTTGGAGAGCTTTAAAAATTAGGCTCATGGGATTCTAAGGAGCTTTCAGACTTCACCATGAGTCTCTCACAACAAACTCCCATATCTTTTTTGGGGACCCAATGTGTAAAGAAGATCTGTCCCTCAAATTTAGGGACCCAATATTGAGGGAAGGCAAGTGCATTTTACAGGAAGGGGGAAGATGCACACTCTATGTCTTCTTGTTAAAGTCTAAGTATCAGCCTGGTCTTCTCCAGAGCCTCTAGTGGTGAGGATGTTGCTCTGCAGGCTGATAGCAGATTGCTATCACACAAATTTACACCCAAACAGGGTTAGCGATGAAGGATAGTAGACAGATCAAGTTTAAAATAGTGGGTGAGACAAAAGACAATGTCAGTGTGGCAAGCAGAGGCAAGGGAACGGTAGTTCAGGCAGATCCAATGAAGACGAGAGGCAAAGGCACAAATATGAGGTGAGGGTCATACAGGCTCATGTCAGATCAGAAACAAACAACAGATCATCCTCCAGAAGTGTAGAAAGCTGCAGCCTTACAATTAACACATAACTCCTGACACCTGTGTGCAGTGAGCTAGGCTCCAGAAAAAAATCTCCCTCCAATGGTGAATAGCGGTATAACAGATTAACCATTTCACTGCCAATCTCCCTCTGGTGGTGGGTGGGTGAAATTACATGGTATGATAAACTATTCTGTTCTTTCCCAGGCATACACAGCATGTATGGTTGAAATTAAAGTAGAACTATTTATGTTTTCTCTGCTTAGCTTTATTTTTTTATATTGGTATATGTCTCCTATGCTAGTGCAGTGATGATGGTCGAAAAAATAAATAGGGTAAATTTACCGTGGGGGAGAAAGACAATTAAAAAATTCTGGAAGGTAATATTACCCTACAATACCGAATCCACAACTAGAAAATAATTGCTTGCTTTTTTAACAATATTACATACCTAATTATACATTTTCATCAAAATGTATGGTTTACAGCAGACAGGAAAAAGTGGTGTTTTTTCACAGCCTTCAACGTTTATTCCTGTGACCCTGAGCCAGTTCAGAAATTTGAACTCAATGAGGGCCATATATTAATGGTTAAACTTCCTTATGTATGCTCCTCCTTTTGTTGCAACTAAATGCTTGAAAAGATTATTGACATTGTTTGGGGAGCAATTATAGTAACTTATAATGATGACTATAATGATAACCAAAGTGATAGTCTGCAGTAGATACAATCTGGCCATATATAAATTGATTCCCCATAGTTTGGTCCATTTTTTTTTTTAATTGACATTGCTAAGTTTAGGTGATCTGTATTGAAATGTTAGGGTCATGCAAGAGACAATGATGTATATGAAAGTGCTCAAAGTGCAAAATACAAGCTTGACCCATGACCGTTGAAGATCTCATTTTTAATTTTGCAAAGTGCTTCTATGCAGAACTGTATAGTAAATGTGATTTCCTATCCTCCATACAAATCTTTATGTGCATTTTAAAAGACTGGGTGGTGTGATCTGCTTCTTTGGTAATGCTCAAATAAAAACCCCTCATTCAAGTTTCATGCTTTTTTCCAAGATCATCAAACAAATAAACATTTGGAGTAAAACAACAAAGCAATCTAAAAATCAAATTGCCCACAGTGAATGTTTTTGTAGCTTAAAAGAAAAAAAATAGCATTTTTGCATTAGCATTTTTGTTAGATGAAATTTATCTCCATATAACGTAAAAGCAAAAAAATCATTATCCCTTTCATGTTTCAGCTTTATTCTATATAAATATACATTAGCAGCAAAAGACCTTCCGGCTAAATGCATAGTTTGCATTAGTAGTATAAATGGAACACACAGACTCACTTAAAAAATAGACTTTTTTAATGAGCGGTTTTCAGAAATTTGTCTACTGATAGTGCTATGGGATATTTTGGTTGTTTACCACTATAGTCCAATCAGCTGCAAATTGATCTCTGATATTTAGAATTACAAAGATTCTCAACCAGGGAACCAGGGTTCTGTGAAACCCCAATACTCCTTAAAAGGTTGCTAAGGGTTCCTTGAACTGTGGCTAACTGACCTACCGTTAGATGATGTCTGTATAGCTCTGGAGCCTACACCAATATATATATCAAGCTGCATGTTTTTAGTGGACAGGTGGACATTCTTTCCAATAGCCACCAACAGAAGAGGCTTTTTTTCACTAACACCAGTAAATAGTTTTTTTACCAGGGCGTCCCTGGACATAACTTCAAAGGTTTCTCAGGGGTAACATTTTTTAGAAAGACTGTTTTAATATGGTGACTACTTTTCACAAGATGCTTGTTGTATTGCCTAATCGAAGCAACAAATAATGCTCATCACTGTAAAATAATCCAGCAAAGCAATGTTCTTAAAATAATATTTTAAATAATTTAGCAAACATTTGAAAAATGTGCTAATTTCCAAAATTCACAATTTTGTAAAGTTAATGAAAATCTGAACTAGGCTCCAAAAAGTGTATGATATACAGTAAGTGATGCAAATATTGTGCAGAAAGGGTTAAAGAGCACCTGGCAGCCATGTCTGAAAAAAAATATGGCCAAAAATCTTTAGCCACCTTTCCTTTCAAAAATCTACCTTTCCTATATTGCCTCCACATATTGATCAATTTCATTGTTTAAAAAACTTTTTTTACATTAAAAAAATAAATAAATATAGTGATAGTCTATGTAAAATAAACGAAATGCAAGCATTTGGAAACTTTAAAAAACATTTTCAAAACAGTTTGCTTATTCAACACAGCACTTATTTTAATACTCAGCTTAATATTCTACAGCCTCATAAAAAAGACTTCATTATTATTAAATCAGATGTACAATAACCAAAAATATGTGACTATTGTATAGAAAAAAATATCACATGCAAATAAAATTTTACATCAAATCTTATAACAAGAATGCAGAATTGACACATGCATGGCCAGCATTACTGACAAGGTTTATTATAGTCTCCAGCTGTCATTGTTCAGCCTGTGTCCATTTTTATCATTGTCTGTCAGCCTTTATCAACATTCATTTTGGCCCGATAAGATAAAATATATCCTTGATATCCCCTTGATCTTTATTCACTTACATTGTACCCTAAGGAAATGATATTTTAAGGACTACTCAGCTCCAATAAAAAAAAAAAAAAATCATTGAAGTGAGCATTGAAATTTGTGTATTTTTATAAACTGGGACAATTTTTAAAATCCAAAAAACTTGCTAAGAAATTTAGAAGCTCCTACAAAGTTATACTTTTCTTACTGGGGCTGTAGCTGCCGCAGTGCTCTCTTTAACCACCAGATGGTGATATGCACTCTTCCAATTAATTAATTTACTATATATGGTTTAGACTAGTGGACCCTAAGCTACATTTTTGGGTGGTCAGGAATGTGGTCTTCAAATTCTCATCAAAGGAATTAGATTTATTTAAAATCAACTGGTGTGTGTATATATATATATATATATATATATAATTATTACACAGTATTTTATATAGCGCCAACATTTTATGCAGTGCCGTACAAAATCAATGTCATGGATATAATTAAATTTATATATTAAAATTTAGTTTGGTGCCTGCAAATGTATGCAGTGGCCTCGGAAGCTCACATTTATGCCAGAATTCCAAGCTGTTTTAGGAAGAAGCAGATAAAAATGGGTTCTTTATTCATTAATTCATAATTGAAAGCGTTTTTTGTATGCAAGCAGTGTAAGCAAATTTGAACTGGTAATCAGCTTTTTTTGCAGTCCTATTATAGCAGAGCTAGAGTGTGATAGATAGAAGCAGGACAAAAATTCAATCCGTTTTTGTGCTTAAAAGGATTTGATAATAAATAAAAAGCAGTGTGACACAGAGAGAGAGGTTATAAATGAGCTGCTTCTATTTTACTGTCCAATCAAAGGCTGGGATGGGTTTGGGAGGACCTGGGCTCAGAGAAAGTAGGTTGATTGCAATGAATATAAATATTGTGTCAAAAGTTCACTTTAATATTTTAACTTTTTATATACTATTCATGTTCTTGTTTCTGTTTATTGTAGCTCTGCTCTACACTAATGTTTTAAGATTTGATGAAGAATTTAAATCTTTTTATTATTACCATGATTACATGAAAAGAACAATAGAGCAGTGTTTAGAAAAAAATTATGAAACTTGTGCCATTTTAGTTGCACTTTGTAGTAGTCAGCATCATTGCAAGTGACTGTGAGATTGTAATTACTTAGTGTTCTAAATAGTGGTTAGCACTGATGACTTTTCTAAAAGTGGACCGGAAATTATACAAGTGTGCCTGATTAAACTCCTAACATGTCACATCAAAAGCCAGCAACATAAATATATTGTATATACAGTATATATATATATATGTATATGCACATACTTAGCTTACTGTTACTATCCATGATGTTAACTAGTCCATTTTGACCCATGTCTTAAATCAGCCACAAAATACCTTCAAAACAATTATTTTTCATCCAATTTGTTTCTTACCTCTTGGATACCTTGTTAGGCTTCCTTATTCATGAAAAGATTGGTTTTAATATTTTTGGTGTGGTCCCTTGCCCTTTCTTTGATAGCATACCTCTCATTTTTAATAAAAAGAAATGGTAAAATAAACCTCAAAAAAAATATATTAGTAAATAAAACGTTGTTATGTTACCAGACTATTACTAAGGGGTATTAAAAGACATCTCCTAAATATTTGTTTTGTATGTTAATATTATTAACTATAGTAACATCTAAGGTGTTCCAGGTCAATTTTGACCCATATATATTTACTTCAACAAAAAGCAAATAAAAAGTATTTTTTCCTTAAAAAAAGAAAAACAGAACAAGTAATAATACAAAATGTAGATTTGCAAGGTTAAACAAACAACAACCAATCAAGCAAATCAAACCAATAGAAATTCTTTGTGCAAGAACATGCATGTCTGTGTGTGTTTAGATGCACGAGTGGCAAAAAGTGTGTTGCATAAATATTTTTTGCAGTAGAAGCACAATGTGTTTGTCTCCTGTCCTTATTGCTAGGGCAGACCCGACACCTCTTTCTTTTAGAATCAGGTGGGTTCAATGGAGCTGTGCTGGTTGATGCTGAGGCAGGGCTGGCTGAGGATGCTGGCGCTCATGCTCTTTGTGTTGTTGATGAAGTGGACAGAGTGCTTGGTGAGCTCTGCAGCCTTGTGACAAAGGCTGCAGCGACTGGGTCTTGGGGAACCTGTTTTCTCTGCTCAATGTGCGTCTTGACAAGGGAATTTCATAGATCCTCAAGAAACATTCTCCGCTTGTTATTTTTGGTTGAGTTCCACCCCAGGTGGATGTGAGTGCACAACACAAATGCATTGAACGCAGACACATCTAAGATGTGTCAGCTGGATCTTTGTGAAAAGTGGATATAAGTATCACACTCTGCTTTCTTTTTGGACAATATGAAACAATAGTGGTGGTGTCTGCAAATGTAAATTTTGAAGAAAGTGGAGCCCTGCCCTTCACCTGCAAAATTTTGGTTGGCAGCTCAGGTTTATTTTTTCTTATTGTGCCTACCATGATAAGTTTCCTCCTAAGTTCTTGTCCAAGGTTATAACTGGGTAAATAATTGTCACACGTGATATTGTGACCAATCCAGTGATCATCGAGGATTACATGTTTTCCTTGTTTTTTCTCTGGAATGCCACTTGCAGGTATGCCAGTGTAAATCTGTAGATTCCATGGATAGCTTGTTTTTGCATTACATTCCAGATTTTTATTCCGTATTTGCCTGGATTACTGGGCATGTATTGCCGGAAGGGGCATTTTCCACGGAAAGGGACAAAATGTTCATCTACTGTCACCTGAGGCCCAGGGTGAAACATCAGTGGAAATAGCTGCACCCATCTCTCCCAGACATCCCTGATGGAAGCAAAGCTTGTCAGCTTTTGCTCTAGTATCTCTGTTTTCAAATCTGAGGTCTCTTGATATCATTCGAAAGGTCAGAAGTGACATTGTTGACCGAAAAACTGTTCTGCCTAATGTCGCGTCCCAGTGTGACTATGAGTGGCCTCAATACAGGATCTGTACACTCCAGCAAGAAGAACACCAACTTAAGCATCCAGGCATTCCTCATCAATTTCATTCCACATGTCCCCATGGACTTTTTTTTTCCTTCAAGGTTTGTCAAAGAAATTAAGACTTTCTTTAGTGATAATGGCATGAACAATTCAAAACATGTCTTGATGTCACCTTTTCTAGTCAAAACAAACCTTGTGAACCCAGGGGTCATTTTGATGACATTTTCAGTAGCTCGTCTGCCATGTACATCAGGAGGTACTGAACTCCAACAGATGTTACTACTCTTGAATTTGAATTTTTCAGCAGGAATGGAAGCAGCTTCAGCAGTGGTGGCCTCCTCATCAGACTCACTGAATATGTCTGTGAATTCTGGTTGATACTCTACTTTTCCTTTGGTCTCAGAAACCTGTTCATCCATCTCGCTATGCTGGTCTGCATCCTCTGTCCTATTTTCATCCAAGATACAATCCATAATTTCACTTTTTATATATTTTCAATGCATTTTTGCAATCTGCAAATAGGAGATGTGTGCTTTGCAAGTAACAAGAATAACTGAATAGTGTCTTCTATGTCTGGAATGCCTTTTTAGCTACAGATAAGAAGCCTGAGAGACAAGCCCTGAATAATGGAAGGAGAGGAGAGGGCTGGCTTTTAGTGTGATGTTCCATGACTGACAGCTGACAGTCGGATTTTAGTGTGTGTATGATTTCAGTTTTGGCACTAATTATTGTTATATAATCTTATATTATATTATAATATTATATTATTACCGGGTCAAAACTGACCATAAACAACACAAAGGACATATTTTTCACCACAGCATTTTATAATTTAGTGAAATTGATTATTTTCGTTTAATTTTGTTTACATAGAGGATCCTGACAAAGCAAAAAAAAACCTTGATGCAATAAACAAATTTATATTTGTTTAAAAAAATGACAACGGGTCGTAAATGACCCTATGTATTTTAGAAGGATATATATATATATGTTGTCACTAAATCGCAGTTCTTGATCCACAGTCAAGGCATAGGTCTGTCCAAAAGAAAAAGACTGCAACAATAAGTTTGTTGAAGACAGGAGGAAGCAATTCCTTAGTTTTCCACCCATAAGGAATTGCTCTGTCTGTGGTTTAGTATTCTGGCAAGTAATAGCAAAAGAAGGTGCATTGAAGGAAGGAGAGGGGGGGGGGGCAGTATCAAAGATACAAGATAACAGTTAGCATAAACTGGTAGAAACTTAAACAGTGCCTGTTATATGCACAATGGACAGAAAACCTGGAATGGACTTTTTTTAAATTAATTTGCTATTTGCTAGAAAATGTTTTGAATCCTGAATCAGATCCATTTCAGGTTTGCTGGATCACCCAGTTTCACTGATGAAAGTGTATCCTCTCCAGCTTTCGAGAACTTTATTAAATCAGCCCCAATATATTAGTATACACTAATACTTCTTTAAGGATATTGCACCAAAAATGACAAAATGCTTTTTTAATAATATTATTATTCATTTCATTACCCTCCCGAGTGGTAACTCTGAGTCACACTCGGGGTAGGTAAAAAAGTAAAAAAACAAACACCTACCTGGTCCCATCGGCATCCTCCGTTGTCTTCCAGTGTCTTGCCATCCTGGGGCCGCATCCTCTTCCTCATTCTGTCCCCCAGTGCGCTGACATTCCCCAGGAGTTCCCGGTGACGTTGGCGCTTTTGTATTGCATTCAATACAAAATAACTATATTGAATGCAATACACTGAATTTATATGTCTAAAAGCAGTACATTGTCTTTCATGAAAACTTCTTTTACAGTATAATATAATAGTATGAGTATAATAAAGTTTGAAACACAAAATCATGTCAAAGTTTATTATTAAATGTATTGTTTTTTATTTATTTAATTTATCATTTTGACATGGTTTTGTGTTTCAAACTTTAATATACACATACTATTATATTATACTGTAAAATACATTTTCATGAAAAACAATGTACCTCTTTTAGATATAAAAAACCTGGACAGATATGAACCGCCCAGGAGGTTAACAGTATTTATATAGCATCAACATATTACACCGCACTGTACAATAAATACCTTAAAATTAACTAAACATTACAATGAAAACAATGTGAGTAAGTAGGTTCCTTATTGCAGAAGGTATAGGCTATGACTTTTCTGACTCTTGCAATAAGACAAACTTACCTGCTCTTGAATGTACACTACGAGATCTATTAATCTGACATTGACCAAAACAATGCAATAGTGGAGAAATAATAAATACATGGACCAGGAGGATATTCTACCAGAGCCTAAGCTGTGCATGTGCAGCTCAATCTATGATCTTGTTATAGCAGATTGCCAGGATTTAATGAACTCCCTGATGTGTGTGTGCAGGAATTTGCAATTAATTGGCCAAGCATCTGTACTCGGAAGAGGATCAGGTTAAAGGGGAACATGCGCTACTCACCTACCCCTGTTCCATTGCAAGGCACCGCCATCTTCCTTTCTTTCTTTTTCCTCCTTGCAATCTTTGGCCATCTGGAATGGCCGTGCCGGCATGACGTACCAAATTTGGAATCACCAGGCTTTCCTGGGAACCACTGCTGAGCTGCTCAATTTTTTTGATGCGATCAAGTAAGACAAATTAGTGCAAAAGGGACATCACCTGTTCTTTTCTGCTATAACGAACTGTCTAATCATGAATTTGTCAAAGTGGGACTTAAGTTTTACTTTAGGACAGTGATTTTCAACCACTGTTCCGTGGCACACTAGTGTGCCGTGAGAGATCTTCAGGTGTACCGTGGGAAATTATCCAATTACCATTGTCGAGTGCCTGTGCTGTAGTGACTGGCAGAGTAATGTAATACTCTTCCATGTCAGTGGGTGGCAGTAGGTAGCTCAAGCGCCTTGTTTATTTTTAGAGGCGAGAATTAGCTACAAAGTGTAATTTTGTAACACTTTTGATTTGTGGTGTGCCGCAGGATTTTTTTAATGTAAAAAATGTGCCGTGGCTCAAAAATGGTTGAAAAACACTGCTTTAGGATGCCAGTGATGGAGCAAGCAGAGTACAGGTAAGAAATATGAATACACAAAAAAAGATCCGTGAAGCCGACAAATGATTTTTTTTCCAGGAGTTCCTTTTCAAAATAACACATTTTACAGAGTTATATATATACATCCAAAAGTGGGTTGGCAATTATTGAAATAATAGGAACAGAGTGGCTGTAGGGGAGCCGCGCGTCCTCTAAATCAGAGACAGTTGGGGGATTTGCATGTCTGTCCCATATGGAGTGTGTTTGTAAAGTTATGGTAGCTCTAAGGTAGACCAGATGGTGGTCTGTTATCCACTGCTTGGTAAAAAAAAAAAAAAAAACAACTTTCATTTATGATCTGCCATCTGCCAGGAATTTATGAACTAGATATATAAATAAGGTGAGATAAAAAGTAACCAACTAATAAAAATTAAAAGCTAAGTTGGTTCAACTCAACAACCGCTTGATCTGGTTCGGAAATATGCATCCACCTATTTTGATTTGTGAGGTTGTGGTCCAGTGGTGGCTCTATATAATGTCTTGAAAAACAAAATTCTAGATTTAATTTTCTGCATATTAGTAAAATAAAAAATGGGTTGGAACTTGTACAAAGACGCATGATCATTCACATGCTGTCCAAGCAACATGACTATATAAAATTCTAAATTATACAGCAATGTGCTTATTACTTCTTCACTAGGGTTGTTAGGAAAATGAAAAAGAACATTTAGAACTAGAATTTTCCTCTTCATCTCTGCTAGAAGTAGTGCTTTTCTTGCAAGTACAGATTTTCAATACATGCAATTTATTTTTTACAAGCTCTGCACTGCTTTACGTTTCCTGCTAGCTCTGCATTTGTGAAGTAATCTGACCACTCAGTAGAAGATTCCCCCCCGGTCCCTCAGGCGCTCTTTTTAAGATTATGGTGACAAAGTGGCAGGATCTAAGCATCTTAGACTCTCCTTTTGCATACTATAGTATTAAATTATGCCAAGTGAAAACCATTGCACGCTGCACCGAGTTTTTTCAGAGTCCCCGAAGTGGATGGATTAATTAGGACTGCGGATAGCAGCAAATCACATGATCATCCAGTTAGGAACAAAGAAAATGACTTCCTAAGCGCTGACTACTGTACTGTTCACTCAATTCAGCTGAGAGCTGAGGATGTTTTACGTTTGAATGGGCAGATTGTGCTGTTAATTGGTGAAGTTGCTCTTTTTTTATTACACATCATTTTGCGATCATTTTTAAGGCATCTAACGTCAGTATTTTGTAGGCAATACAGGAATAATTAGTTATCATTGGAACATCTGGACACATGGGAACACTTCCATTTATTCAATATACATGTTCACTGAATTATCTGCAATCCCTACATATGTCATCTTCTGTTATCCTTTCAGCCAGGCAGTAGCAACATCTACCAAGTTCCTAAAATGGGAAAGAATAATTACAGAAAGAAAAATGACCCATAATCCAAGGGAAAAGGCTAATGCCTTGGTATTAGGTGGGAGAGTTTTTTGGTTGGTACCCAAATGGTCTCCCAAAACCCAGACGTATCTACAGGCAGGGTTAGGTTGAAAGAAATGATCAGCTATACCTTAACCGTAAATCATCAGCTCTACATGCCCCAAAACACAAAATGATCCATTATGTTGTGCAATTCTATTCAAACAGTTCTTGGCAATGGCCTAGCTTGGCACAAAATTCTAACAATTCCCATACATATCCAGGGTTTACTCTGAACTTTAAAACTGAGATTGTCCTATTTTTTTACCGTTCTTTCCATATTTGTTATTGTGGCATCTATTAAATGAACATTTTACCCACGCTCCATTTGTTTCAAGCCCTGAGAAATCCAAAATATTTTAATAAGTATCCATATTAGTATCCATATTGCTTTTTAAATCCCCTACCCCACCCCTGACTGTAAGCCACATAGACAAATACCTACCTGTACTCCTTCAGAGGTATTGATTGTTCAACTCTATGCTGGGCTACTCAGCCTTTTCTTCACTCTGTTCCTTCCTATGACTGTGGTTGTAGTTCTCTAGATAGCTGGTAACTAATTTACCCACCATAACTTTTACATTTACATAGATCATACATAGATCGATAGACATGGTCAGCAGCAATACTGAGATAGGGTGCGGGATTTCAATAATGATCAGTTGGTACTAAGGGGCCCAAAATGTGCTAGGAAAGCTTTCTCCACACCATTACACCACCACTAGCCTGAACCAATGGTACAAGGCAGGAGGGATCCATGCCTTTGTGTTGTTGAGGCCAAATTGTGACCCTACTGTCCAAATGATGCAGCAGGTATTGAGATGCATCAGACCAGGCAACATTTTGGCCTCAGATTCTTGCTCTTAGCTGACTGGAGAGTCACCCAATCTGGTCCCCTTCTGCTGTAGCCCATCTAACTCAAAGTTTTCTGTGTGTTCAGAGATGGTCTTCCACATTCCACAGTTGTAATGAGTGGTTATTTGTTGCCATTCTACCACTTTAAAATACTCTGGCCTTTATTCTCTGACCTCTGGCATCAAGGAAGCATTTTTATCTGGAGGACTTCCATTTACTGAATGTTTTCCCTTTTTCAGACCTTTGAACCCTAGGGATGAATGTGCATGAAAATCCCGGCAGACCAGTTTCTGTTATACGCAGACCAGCTTGTGTGGCATCAGCAACCATGCCACGTTAATATATATTTAAATCGCTCTCTTGTTCCTATTCTGGTGGTCAGTTGGAACTCCAGCAGTGTCTAAATGTCTACATTCTTTAAAATGCTGTCACAAGATTGGCTGATTAGATATTTGCATTAACTGGTGTACATAATAAAGTGACCAGTAGGTTTATATGAGTGTACATGTGTGTGTGTATATATATATATATATATATATATATATATATATATATATATCCTTGATTGTGTTGTGTGCCAAACATACCAATGCCTTTGCTATTTTTTAATATGGTAATTATATTTTACATTTACAGTTTGTATTGGCAAGTTTTTTGTGCCTAATAAATGTGTGTATTATTAAGGAGCTTTGTATGTATATCTGTCATTTGCCCAAGAGGTTACCAGACAGATTTTGTTTAATTAAAGTTCTGCCAGCCCAGATTGTGGCTGGAAACAGATGTGGCCAGAGCATTTCTGGGCAGACTCCGGCTATAAACTCACAGGTGTTCGGATGAGACTGACATCAGAGCCAAAGGTCTGTTCACTGCGCTCAAATGATTTTGTCTTGTTTCAGGAGATAAAGCCAATCACATGTTTCCACATTACACAAACTTATCATATAGTGTTTAAGGAACTATATTACCAACATCTTTTTACCTTTTAGGAAAGTCTAGTTAAAAGAGGACCTAAACTAAAAGTTTTACTTTACATAAAATGGTAAAACATACCAAAGCTTTTATTACATTACATAAAACCCTTTCATATAAAGTTAAAATTATTTTTTTTTTACTGCACCACTTCTATTTTATAAAAAAAAAATGGGTGAAGTTCCTCCTTTTCCCTCCTGATTGCTGTGGCTATCAGAATGAATAGGAGCGCACAGCCTTCCGGGATGCATGACGTAGGTTCCAGGCTGCTTCTGAGATTAGGCATGCGCAGAAGGGGCATTTTCCTACACTGAGGGGAAAAATATATTGATCTAACACATGTGCAGTGCACTCTTTTTCCCTTTTATAGCAGGCTACATCACCGGGTCTCACACCTGCGCAGTGCAAGATCAGGTGTCGTAGCCAGAAAAAGGCTGAAAATGGCACCATCCAGGGCATCCTCCATGCCGGGCTAAAGGAGAATTCCAGGGCATCGCGGGACCCGATCGAGCACTCCTCCAGCACAAAGGAGGGATCTGCAGTAAATTATTTTTTTTCATTTTCAGTTTAGTTCCACTTTAACTAAAAGAACACATTTGACTCTTCTTTAGTATCAAACATGGCTGAGCAGATCTGGTGTTGAAGCCTGTGTTAAATAATGTGTTATTTGCCCAGTTAGAACCATTTACATTTTTACATTTTGACATGGAATGTTCATGAAGATAACACAATTATATTCTTTATGTTATAGACACTTAGTTCAGCAATTATTGCAAGCAAGGTTAATTATTTTCTGCAAAGTTGCACTCACTATTATCTGTTTTACATTCCTATTGTGTTTTCCTGATTTCAATTACATGTTTCAAATAAAACTTTTAGAAAAAAAATGGATAATAGTGTAAAGTTAGATGGACACATCTCTGATACCAGCTGTTACCCAAATTCCCATTTCCTGCTATCAGTTTTGAAGTATTTGCGATAATGTACTGAGGCTGAATGTACATTTCAAGTTGAATGTCATTGTTTTCCTGAAAGAATGCTGTGCAGAAGATATTCTAATTCATCTGCAACAGTGCTCTGTTGAGACCGGAGAATAATGTTTTAATAAGTAGAAAGTTCACTAGCAATTCAAGGATATGAATATTACCTAATGGTTTAAGCAGCTCAAAAAATCTTCAAGGAGACCGAGTTACCACCAAATGGCTGACTCCAACATTAAAAATCAAGACAAGGCTTTAAATTGAACCTGTGGCTAGGCTATGGACATTTAAGTATTTTCATGTTACATGTAAAAGTAGCAGCTTCGGAGCTTTAGGGTTGAGAACAACTAAATTACGCTTCTGGGGATGTGTACAATGGTGAGATTTTAATCCTTATTAAATAGTTAAAAAAGTTAGCTGGAGTTAGGCTTTACTTACCTAACCTCTCCCACAAACTACCCACTTCCACAGAGTGACAGAGCTGCTGTATTATTTACTGCAGTATACATAGCATTGCAGTCCATTACAGTTACACTTCATTACATGTTCAGAGGATTTAGAGCAAACTGGCTGACCTTTAGAGCTGCATGCAGTATGCACATTCATCCTTAAAGTTCACAGCAAAGCAATAATGTGATCCAAGTCGTCCTCTAAGCAGCACCCCTGCTTTCCGCTCCCAGGACTGACATGGTTCTCTGTGAATGGTGCATTCTACTTTTCTTGTTTTGTAATTTTAGCCATCATTAGTCAATGCAACCTTATTTTGATCTAACTTTTTCTTATTTTTAGTTACACTTTTTTCTTTAATGAAGTACAAAATAAAATAGTAAACAAGTACAGGGTATAACCAGAAATCAATTTGCCATTTAACAAAGCTATGAATGTGCAGCCCATCCTGGGGCACTGTAGGATTGTAAAAGATCTAGGGCACCTTGGAGGAAATATATAAGGGGAGGTGAAAGATGGATGTGGCCATATTGTTCTTATAATGGAGTAAAGTGAGTGTGTGTGTTTTCCATAGTGTAGAGGTAATGTGTAAGTAACCCACAGATTGGGGTCAGATATATGTAATTTATATAGTGCAAGAACCACATATATGTAACATACATAGTGTAGGTGTCAGGTGTATGAAACCTGCTGCATGCATTAGTCAGGTTTATGTTTCCTGCTGCGTTTGGGAATCAGTAATATGTAACATACAATATGCAAGGACAAAAGTATATAATGTCCAGCACACAGCAGCACCACCCATTTATATTGAAATGCAGCAGTACGCACATGCATACACCAACTAAAACACACACTGCATACAAGCAAAACTGCACACAGACAAACACTTACCTCCTACCCTTTGCTTTGCCCCCAACATACTGTGTGTTAGTGTGTGGGACAAGTTCTAAGTGTCATGCTACTGTCATTCTAATGCTTCAGCTCTGCACTCTGGCACTTCATGATAGAAATGGGGGGAGGGGGGTTGCACAGCACTTCCTGGGCTCTTACATCCATGGGTGGGCATTCACTAAACACAACCTAAGGGGGTCCTTAAAGAGGCTGGGGTAATTTAGCCTCAGCAGTAACAGTGGCTGGTACTGTGAGCTGGCACCATATATCTTGCTATTTTCAATTGTAACGTTTGTTTAGACCTCAGATTACATCTTACTACTGCCAGCTCTGACCCCTCTTTGCTGTGGTTGCCCTCTCCTGACTGTTGGACAATGCTTGTTTCCACACCAATGCCACTCCTCCTTTCCCCTCAGAAGAGATTACCCTGAGGGTCTCATTCTGGTAATGGCCTTTAAGGTTACTAGCCCGTTACCCCCTACGGGATTCCCTGGAGAAGACCAAGCCTCTCTTAGAGTCTGCACATCCGGCTATCCCATGCTACCTACATGAGAAGGAAGGGAAAGGGAAACAGGGAAAGGGAACAGCAAAACCGGCTCCACTGAACTTAAGAAGCCCTCCAAATGAGTGTACAGAACTAAGGGGAATCAGTATCACTGGGATCTGGGACAACAGGTAAAAGTGCCTGCTGTCACAAGGAACCATCTAAATCAGTGAATCAGTGATTGCCCATTGGTTTTATTAATTGTTATAGAAAAAGTGTTGGTAGGGATACTAAACCTACACACATTTGACAGTCTGTAAAGCGTTCCCAAATGCAGAATTTTCACTTTACATAAAAGGGTAGACAACCGTTTTATGTTGAGTAAAAATTCTGTGTGTTTGTTTTTTTTAAGTGCAACATCCTTTTTAAAAAAAAAAAAAAAAATGGTGCAGCACCATCCCCTAATGAATGGGAGCACAAAACCTCCCAGGATACCTATGGCACGCATCTCGGGAGGGTATGCGCAGAAGAACCCTTTCGTCAAAAGGGGGGGGAAGCCGATCTCACGCATGTGCAGTGAGATCGGCAATTTTTTTCCCAACCCGATAGGAAGAACCTGGAAGAAGAGGCGAAGATGGCAGCGCATAGAGTGCCGGCCCTAAGACAGATACCGGGATGACGGGAAGAGACATCTGGACTGCCCTGCGTGATTGAATGTAAGTGGATTTTTTTTTTTGGCTGTTTTTGAGTTTAGTTCCTCTTTAATATTTTTGTAGGTACCATGCCAACCAAGTACAATACTTTTTCAGATCTCCAGTAGTTTTCTTGAGTTGTGAATAACCTAAATATTAAAATAAAAAAAAAAAACAACAAAAAACATTAGCTAAGAGGAAAAAAGTGGAAACGTTCATTAGGGCTGATTAGGGTTACCTAAAATTTAATTAGGGCTTACATAGGTTTTTGGTAATTTAAAAAAGTAAGGGTTTCAAGTGATATCATATGATTTTACAAATTGATAAGTAAACGAGAGCATGTGCTGGCCAATCAGTGCTGGAGCAGGTCTACCAGGAGCACTTTATCTAGTGCAGAGCTCCCACAGAAAGCTACAATCCCATATTTACATTGCTAAAGTTAAAGTGGAAGTAAACTTACTGAACAAAATACTAGTTAGTAGAGGTTTTTGGGAGTAGAAACAAGCAAACTGAGGCTTCGGGAAGTTACAACATAACTATCTAATCTATGGCTGAAGAAGATCCCGTTGGACCCAGATGGGTTGGCAGAAGAGATGGTGGCTTGGGAGGATACAGCGATGCCATGTTCCTGGGCACTAAGAAGCAATTAGGTATGTGCCATAGTAGCTGATTAAGTTGTGCATACTTATTATGGCAAAAGCTCATCTACACAAATGAGTTTATTTCCGCTTTGATTGAGATCTATAAGAACATTATTATACTGTAGCAAAAGCATGTATTACATATGCAGAATAAAAGCAAGGGGAGTGGAAAATAAAAAAACTAAGTTTGCTTAAATTGGCAATACCAGGAATAACAATGATGTGCAAAGTGTATTTACCCCAAGGCCACCCATCAGATTTTTTTTACTGTAAATCAGTTTGAAGAAGGATACATTTGGATTGACTGCTATGCAGTTTGCTTCACTTTGTTTTTTGTCTTACTCGATAAGTTCAGTAGTAAGAGTGATAAAAGTACATGAAAACTGTACTCATAAACACAGTAATGGCCCATAAAAGTGAGCCTCAATGGGCACTTCTAAATATGTTCATGAATTGCAAAATACATTCCAGCATAAAGCTCATTGCAATATAGCAGTCATCAGGTACAGTAATTGCTGTGATACCTAGACCATTAGAAACTGAGCTCCCTTAAATCTGTTTGCACCATGCATATTACCACAACTGCTTGAGAATTTACAGCTTCTAGAGCCAGCAAGATACTATCATGTAATAAAATGCTAATGAACTCAAGGGAGAGAATCAAACATTTGCTCCTAGAAAAGCATTAGTATTTTGAAGACATGGTTGAGTTTAAAACAGCACTTCATATTAAAGACAAGTCTTGGAAGTGGAAGGAGTACAGAAAAGGGCACACAAAATATCACTTATAGGAAAAACTGTCTGAGGTAGATTGTAGCGGTTATATTTTTCCCGCTCTGAAAAGCACACACAGGTCAGCAAAATTTCATTTACTCGAATGGTGCATGACAGTTTTGAAGCTCTGTTAGGGCTGTTTTGCATTATATTTCTTTGGACACAGCAGGTTGAATGGAGAAATGTTTGCACTGCAGTCAAAGCAGGTTATATGTAGCTTTTGCTGCATTTTGTATTTAGGTGTATTAGCTTGACGATGTGTGATTACAAAAAGGTAGAATTTGACAACTACATAAACTTTTAAGGTACCCAGCATTGTTTTAATGTGCAGCAAAACAAAAACAAATAAAAAATGTGTTTTTTGAACAGAGCCCTATGATATTGATACCTGTATTATCCATATGTGAGTCAACATATAATGATCATATCAGGTATAGAAATCAACATGAGGGACAATTTCAGACAGGTGGTAAGGTTGTGGTGCAGGGACCGCATCCTCACACCCGTGAGCACCCAGAAGTCTGCAGTAGATATGCTCCATGCAGCATCAGATTCTACATGTAGCATATTACCCAAGGCCATATTACCCAAAAGCAACCAATAGTGAGCCATTCTGTACCAGCTGTAAAATGTTAAAATATTGGTGCATTAAGAACCAGTACAGTGGCTGGGGCAATGGAGCAGCTGGGAAGGTGCCAACTACTGGGAGCCACCCATGTACAAACCCCAAGTGCTTTTATTTCATTTATGTCATTGTAACAATCATTTATCATATTTTTATGTTCTTAACTTTTGATTATGGGGTAATCAGTTTAAAGGAAAATAATTAATAATTGTATGAGTTTTATTTTTTTATTAAGAAGAATTACACCGCTAATTGTCTAGCTATTGGGTGTCAACAATAGATTCACACTGATTTTACAAAAAAGTTTGGATAGTCACTTTGCCTCATATGGGTGTTTGTAATTCTATACAATAATTGTCTGGTAAATATACTGGGATATACCTCTTTTGTCTAAAAAATTTATATTATAAAGAAGTTGATTGGATTCATTTTTTTTCTTCTTCTTTCCCAACATATATATCAAATGTTGAAACAGGCATATATAAAAGTTGAGTCTTCTGATGAAGCCAAAAGGTAAAATGCACCAAGGACTTCAACTTTAAGAAGTTTAGATGCAAAAATTTATCTGGGGAAAGTGTCCCACAAAATATTAGAATGTTTTTTAATGTTTTATATACATATGAAAATTCAATAAAATATAAGAATTTTAACTGTTTAAAGTAAAGTTGTGCTACCTAAAGGATCCCAAAAAAAAGCAGTTGTAATAGTTGTATAAGCAATAAATTCTGTAAATTCATGGTAAGTCATGATTTCATTTATGTGCCTCTTATAAGCAAGGATTGACAGATGGGCTTTCCTATTAATCGAAAGGGCTGTCTACAAAACATTGTGCATGCACTATTATTTTTACTATGACACTGCATTGTATGGGACATGCGGCACCATATACTGCAGCAAAATGCATTGTAGTTCTATCAGCAAAGTGCATTGGAGAGCCATTAATTCTGAAAGGCATTGAAGTGCACTAATGTGTGTTGCATGCATTACTGTTGGGTACAGCGTATGGTAACACATGCAGAAATACACCACACATATATAAAACCAGTACTACCATTTTTTGTTGGACTAAAAACAAAAATTGTTATTAAACTCCAATAACAAGCCAACATTAAAAGTGTTGTATCTCCGGGATAAGAGCTCTTTTCTTTATTATGTTTATTCATGACTTTACACTCAAAGCTGTGTCAGTGTTTCCAGATGCTACAATGCAAATCAAAGCAGTCACTTCAATGGATGATATTTACAAATAAAGGGATTTAAGCAGGGTAAGTGCAATTCAGGCAAAAAAAAATTCTAAACTACTAATTACACTTGGCAATTTATAATGATTTTTTCTGTTATAATTACTACGAAATTATTACAAAATATAAATGTAAAAACGTACAATAGATCATTTAGGGGTTTGAACCATTGTATATTGTTATCTGAGTCCTAGGAATATTAGGAAGATTCACTCTTTATTTGTCCTGGTCAACATTGTCAATGGGAATAGAAGTGAATGATAAATCCAAAATTTTGAGATGCTAAAAAACAAAACAAAACATGAATGGAGGAGAAATCGTTCAGTGGCTAACCTGACCCTTGGACACTTTTTCCCATGTTAGCTGTCAAAAGAACAAAAATACCTACTTATACACAAAAGAACAAAAATACCTACCTATACACAATACAACAAGGTAATTGGTAAACTGGTAAATATCTAGCAAACTGCCATATCCCTAAGAGTATTCAATGAAACCAAGCAAACAAAATGCCCACTTTCAAGGCAGCAAAAATAACATATTTTGGTATGTTCTGAATACACTTTAATTCATCTATATGTTGGTCAGAAAGCTTTAATCAACTGGCAGCACAGATGTAACATAGATTAGTTTGGATGGTTAGTTAGACTTAACCTCCAAACACCACAAGACTGGGAAACCTGCTGTTACTGTAGTACAAAACGTTTAGCAACATTTTGCACCCATGATCTCCAAAAGGCACTGTGAATTGACAAGCCACGATGCAAATATTTTCAATTAGCTTGCAAGTTACCAGTGTTCTAAAACAGTGTTCTGGTAGGCAAACAGTGACCACATTCTGTAATCTGTAAACCTTTCTTATTGATGCATCCCTATGATAAGTAACCTTAAGAAGAATTGATAAGACCAATGATATTCCATGTTATACACACCTAGATCACCTAACTGTAAATTAAAGGCAATGTAATGTGCAAGCTTCCAGCAATGTGATAACACAAACCGTAAGGTTGTATGTTGCATTACCCATACATTTTTTAGGTAGTACACTTATTTTAAATGACCATGAATAAGCTAGAAGTGCACCTCTATGCATGAAAAAAAAGAACAAGATTCTTTGTTTTTAGAGGTAAACACCACAAAGCATGGATACTTCAGGTCCATGTGCTAAATATAGTCTACTGTATGTGCACTGATGTGTTTTGGCAAAATGATGAAATGGCAATCCACCAAAGATTGTACATTACTGTGTGCCTTAGAAACACACATTAAAATGCAGCTAGTGTTACCATAAGTCATTGCCGTGAATGGGCCTTTAGCGCTTAGCATTATATTAAAATTCTTTAAAATTGTTTGTGATCTTTACCATCATCATCCAGTTTTTACATATATACTACAAAGTAAAAAAGAATAAATAAGAATAAAGCAATCAGGGTTAAATACTTTCCTACATTTTATGGTTTGTCAAGTTTAGACAAATCCTTGAATGGATCTCCAGATTTAACCTTGAGATGAATTAAATACTTCTACTCTAAATATAGTTATCAGATTAACTTCTTAGATCAAGTTTTCTTAATGGATTCTATTTATAGTTCCAGATACCATTTCTGATAAGAAGTCGCATTCAACTACTTAAAAATTCACTTAATGAATTGACCATCATCCACTCTCTTGGGAATGCTCAATGTGATCTTGCAGATCTGAGATGTCTGGCTCAGAGAAGGTATTTGTAAGAAACATATTACAGACATTAGATATTCTTACTAAAATTATGAAATAATAAAAGATCAATAGATTCAGATATATCACCAGCTGAATTAATGTGCAAATCCTAACCTCTGTAAAATTAGAGACGTTACTTTACCACCAGTGGCCAGTGAAGCCACCTATCAGAAAGTGAAAAAAAGAGAAGCCAAAGTAGGCAAGACCAAGCTTGGAAGCTTATTTTCAGCTTTAAATTTTAAATGAATACTACTCACTCCAACACCTGTAAGAAAATTTACACAAATTTAGCTTTTGCTACAATAATCACTCTGTCATTGGAACCATTGGTCTCCCGCAGGGGCAAAATTATGTCCTGTCATGGTGGTAACTTCTTCCTTATCCATTTTTTTTCATAACCATTTAAGTTTAATTATCAAAGATTTGTCAAACGATATACCTGCCAACCTTTTGCAAAATCTCTAAATATAGTATTGTCACCAAAATGGTAGTGGGTGACCAGGACAAATGGAAAGTGTAAAACTGCACATTTTCTTTTGTTACACATAAAATACATAACGTTTTCAATATATATAGTACATGTTCAAAAATCCAGCACCCTCCGGGCCTGAGGTGTGCCGGATTTCCGAAAACCTGGATTTTTGAAGGCTATATATGCTGTATATATTAAAATAAAAATAGGACTAAATGAAATTACAATAAAGGAAAAGCAAATGAAATTTTAATGTTCACCAACTAAATAAAACAGTTTTACAGAATTTTAGTTCAACTAAACAAAATAGTGCCTCAGAATTTTAATATTTACTGTACCCTTGAAAAGAAGCTAAATAGCATATAGGCTGTCAGGATGATCATCTTCATGACTGACAGTAACAGCATCCTCAGCAGCAGGAACAGCTTCATTTTATGAAGGAAAAGGAAGACCTAACAGCTGATTCTGGAATACAGCACCATCAAAACATAAACAGCACCTCCATAAAAGAGTGTCAATTTGAAAATACGGTCTGAAATCTATGCCAGAAAACTGAAGGATTTGGATTATTGAAGGCCGGATTTTTGAATGACAAATGTGCATAAATAAATATTAGATATTGCGTCAAACTAAAAAAAAAATATTCTAATTTTGTGCAACAAAATCAAATATATTTTCACATAATTCCCTATATTATTCTAAGCAAGACCGAAAAGCACAAACCCATCATCATGTATGTCGCCCTTTTGCAAAAATCAATCAGGATAAAAAAATCTAAGGGGTGTAAAAATTATAGACAGAGAAAGCAGATCACCCTGGGAAAGGAAGTACACTGAAAGAAGACTTCATGTTCCTCCATGCCCTCATCCAAACCCCCTCTGTCATTCTCACCTTTTCAAGAACCCAAATTTTCCCCACCTCCAAATGTTTTCAACCATGGACCAAATGCATTCCAGGTTTCCGGGTTTATAAACCAGGCCCAAAATCTCTAGATTAAAACTTTTAGTTTGACTCACTTTTTTGTTTTCTGTTCTTCTTCTGAGCTGTTAACATTATACTAAACAGTACAGGCGTGACCTTTGTCTATATATTGTGTGCTAAAAGGTGAACCGCTCCATCTCACCATGTAGGTTCTAAAAATTGAAATCTGTCCCTGCTCATGCTCACATTTTTTTTATTTTAAATTACTTTATCTTCTAATATCAGAGGCACTGTATCAGCATCTGCTCTCACAAAATACACTGAAATATCCTAAGTGGCCAATCTCCTGCAGTCACCGAACCCTGCTGATTTCACTTTCCACTGTGCCTTACTGCTGGCTGTGAAATCAGGAAAAATGACAGAGCTGGAAGTGAGACTTAATGAGCCCACCCATGAAACTACTTTTCGGAGCTGTCACTGGGCTGGTGGCAGGTTTACCAGGAAAAATATACCTTCAGTGCCAAGAGGGAAATCAACTCTTCTTGACAGCTAGAAATACTGCAAAGGAGGTTTAGATTATTAAAAACACCAGGGGCTTGAAGTGAGATTTTCAGACTGTGAGTCTGGGAGTTTTGCAGTTATTTAGTAGAAAAAAATGTTTTTTACCTTTACTTTTTTCGCATTAGTTACATTTTCTGTAGGTTTGCTGCACAGTTGACCCAAATAAAAAAGGGCAACCACCACACCCAAAGAGTTAATGCAAGGCAGAAGACCTAAGGGTATTATATATATATATTAAAGAGACTCTGTCCCTTAACTTAAAAATTGCAAGTTAAAGCACAGAAAAAAAATTAAATATATATTTATAAGTTTTTTCCTTCAAACAAACTATTTTGTGTGTGCCTTGCTGGAAAATTCTAGTTCTCTTCTTTCCTGCAGACTATATAGCTCTCTTTTCTTCTAGAAGTGGCCAATTACTCTCTATGCTGGCTAAGCACCTCCTGCCTTTACCACCATACATGACCTACTAAGGAGGAAGGAGTGAAAGGTAAATTCTACAGAGAAGCCTTTCTCAATCTTTTTGCCATTGGGAAATTATTAAAATCATGTTCGGGTCTTTAGGAACTCCTGCTAAAAAAAAAAATTATTGGTGGTCAGTGGGAAAAAAAAGCTTCTTACATTGGTGGCCAGTGGAAAGAATGCCCCCTTACAGATATGGCAAGAATTCCTCCCTGAATGACAACTTATAAGGTCACTAGTGTCATGCAGCTGGCCATGGCCATGTGGCTTTGGCCCCAGAACCTTTGCAGGTATCATCAAATTTAGGGTCAATCAAGTACAGTTAAAGGGACCCCTAGCAACCTATAGAGAAACTATAGTTGGGAATTCCTACTATACATTTTCACTTGAGATACAGCTTTGCCATCCAAGATGGCAGCATTCTGCAACAGTCTCATGTTTTTGGGTGTCTACAAAAGAAGGAGTTTTACATGAATATTACACAAATCATTTATTTCAACACAAATCTACCCATACAATTGAACATGGACAGGGTCCCTTTAAACAGTGTTTTCATATATTTTTGGATTTGTTTTGAATGTATAGTATTTTATTCTATGATTATTATACATACATGAGCATATAGGGAGACCAGCATATGTCCAAATGAAGCCTGGGAGCAGGGCATTGAAAAGATTTTATTAAAACAGAGATACATTAAACTTCTTGACCCTGCCCATATGCAAAAAAGTGGACCTTGAGTCTTAATGTAAAAATGTGCTGTATTTTTGGGAATATATAAAAATAACTATGTCTACCATCAAAAATGAACTTTTTGTGCTCAATTCCTCCTGATGCATAGCAAAACATTTCTTGGAATAGGAGTGTGCCTAGGTGCGCTTGTTTTAAAGCCCCATAGCATTATATCTGCAGTGTGGAGCTAAGGCCTAGTGGTCATGAGCAGATATTCCTGCAATTTTCCTGAATATTTTTGCATGCCCTTCCGATCATATTTGTTCGGATATAAATTGGTTGTATTTCTAACAGGATGAATCCGATCATTCAACACAAATAAGTTTATGTACCTTCAATCAAGTCAAATATGTGATCACATGGATTACAAGATGCTCTTCCTTTAAATAAATATATTTTACACAAAATTGTAATACACAGCATATGAATATACACTGTAAATTCTAATGCATGAATGTCAACCAAATGAAACTGACAACCCCAGCAAAGACTGAAGACGATGATTCCAGCAGTATACAGCAGAAAATCCAACTCTCCTAGCACTGCCAAACCATGCACCAAAAATAATTTAGAAAGAATGATGTAACTCATTTTTCTTAGCTTTAAATTTAAGTTTTACGGTTTAACCTCCTGACACATCCTTAAAACTTGGAGCGCTGGCTGAGCACCTTCCCTCTTGTCCTTAGCTCTTATAATATAAGACTGTAAGACCTATTGTTAAAGTGTATGTCATCCAAAAAATCAATGGTTGGGTACCACTTTCTATAGTAGTAGTTCTATTCATCCATGTAAAATTGATCTAGTGATCCCACTTGCCCCCTTTATATTGTACCACTTTGTTTTTCTTTCTGACTCCAATAAAACTGTACACAATAGAATTTTAGAGCAATCCTTTCCTTCCAATTTTGGAGCCATAGCATACCATGCCAGTATATCGTCTGCCTCTGGTCCTGTAGCTACCAAGCTTCCTACCCAGCTTTCTATAGTTTAATTGACAGCAACTCATTAATAAAGAGCCAACTTTGTCAGCTGGAAAAGTAACAGTGCATACCGAAGCTGAATTTTACACATGCACAAAAGCATTAACCAGAAAAGTGACTCCCGCTTGAACAATTCTATCAAGTGTTTTAATATGACAATACCAAAAAGCAGGCAGTAAAACACCTCCAAAATGTTATATTTTAAGGTAAGGTATGGATAAAACATCTGATAGGCCACTGAAAGCTGTCACCGGGATAAAACTGTACATAGATCTAGAAATAATGGTGGTCAAGAAAAATCCACGTATGGGGACCCTTGTAATAGGTGGAATTTACCCCTATTTTCTCTGGGTTTTCCTAAAATGGGCCATTGATAGCTCTAGCATATCTCACTACTATAACACATCGTTCAGGCTATTATAAGTACTTAGAATAGTAAACAATGGCAACATTTCCTTCATTCTCAGTGGAGGCTTGGAATTTGTGTGTGTGTGAGGAGGGGATGCCTCTATCATGCACTGTACAGAATGAAATCCGCTTTCATAGACTTTATCTGCCAATTTTAACTATATTGGATAATGACGTACATTGTGGTCAATTTATTAACACATAATGCATTTAGTAATTGTAACAGTATCCCTTAATTTCCTATTTTTTCAATTGAAAATGATGCTGCCTGATAACAACGCATGTTTTTAGATCAGTAGGCACATCATAATGTATTATTGCATGTGAAAGTCAAACCATGAATTTCATCACATGGGTGTTTGACATTGCCTTTTGCCTGGAGATTAATGAGGTTCTACATAGTGTTTACTGAAGAAAGCAGAAAATTAAGGTGCAGAGCAAATCAACTTGAGTGAAACAGTATACTGAATCATGAGAAATAAAGTCTTAATAATACGGTTAAAGAATGATTCTGTGAGAATTTTTAAAATTTCTGTACTATATACATCTTAGTAATTTGTTGGGCAACAGGTTCACATAATTTTGTCCTCCACACCATTTAATACCTAATGCCCGTGTCCCCCACTTACTGCAGAATGAGATGAAGAAGATTTGTGTAAGCTTCACGTCTCGGAGCTTACCTAGACTGAGCTGCCAATGCCCAAACACTAGCATTTTTCTGTGGGAGAAGATGGAAGGGGTCCCATGTTGACCTATAACCAAAGTATCCAGTTATTCTTTTCATGGCCAGCAAAGAACAGAGCGGCAGGGGGAGAAAAGGAAAAGCAAATGTTTGCTCATGTAGGGACCCCCATCAGCTGCAAAAATCAGGTTCACTTTAAAAGAAACCTATAGTGAGAAAAACAGACTTCCATTGTGGACCTATTGTGAGCCTAAAAGTACTAAAGTGAATGGAACTAAATATTACCCAGGAAAGAAGTATTCAGCCATTAAAGCTTCTCTCCCATATTTCCCTTTCAGCCACACATTTTATTATAATATCAGTGACAGTGATCAGTGAAAACCTCAATCTAAAAGTGGCCTATTCATAAATGTTTTACCCAATATGGGCTGTTAATCAAAAACACATAAATAATTGATTATAAGCAACTGTGACCACCTCTATAAAGAAATTTTGAAACAATTTGAAATTCTACAGTGAAAATAAGAAAATGAGAAAAGTGGAAAACATTCAAGACTTTTGTCAATCTTCTCAGGAGTGGACATGCCACCAAATTCACCCCAATGTTAGACTGTGCATGCTCGGAAAAAATGAGAAGTAGTGCTACATTTCAGGCCTCAGTTAGTTTGGTATATGTTAAAGTTTATGTCACTTCAAATAGAAAAATGACTAAACACATATGGTTTGAATAAAAGGTTTGCCAGACAGCCTTTTATCTCTTAACAGAACATGGCAGCATAGCTTAGATATTGAAACTGTACCTGAAAAAAACACATGAGTTACAGAACAATGTCCTTTGGACAGATATGAGCAACGTGGAGATATTGGACCATAATTGGCAAAAACCAAACATGGCATTAGCACAAACACCTCACACCAACTGTAAAGCATGGTGGTGGAGGGGTAATAATTTGCACTTGTTTTGCAGCCAAAGGACTTGGAAAACTTTCAGTCATTGAGTCGACCATGAACTCCTTTGTATACCAAAATATTTTAGAGTCAAATGTGAGAGTATCTGTGCCACAGCTAAAGCTAGGTGGAAATTGGGTCATGCAACGGGACAATGATCCCAAGCACACCAGAAAATCTACAACAGAATGGCTAAAAAGAAAAGAGTCCAATTGGTGCAATGGCCCAGTCCAATTCCAGAGCTCAGGAATATGAAGTAACTGTGCAGCTTATTGTTCTATGACAGCTAGCTTTTTAGGATAAAGAGCCCGGTCACACAACAATAATAGTCTGTTGGATGACTAAACATTTAATCCCCCATTGGCTCCTATATCCTATCAATGCCTTTCTTCTCAGTGTATGAAAGCTCTGTCTCCCCATATTAGAATATTCCACATGATACATCTGGAAACATTTCAAGTTAGATGAGCTGTTTAGAAAACAGTATGTATTACATATTTTTATTATATGTACAAACTCCAACAATTTTAATAAACATGTTTTCATAAATCATGATGATGTCAAATAGCTAAATCAATCTTTCATTAAGGACATTTTGTATGAAGGTTATGGACAAGGCAAACCTATTTTAATCTGTACTTATCCTTGTACGTGATCACTGTCCCTGCTGCAAGAACCTAGCACTCCTGATATATATAGTATTAATTTTATGTCCAAAGCTGTGGAATGTTGTGGTAGCACTGCAATAAAACAGAATCAGTGTTACACTACCATGGCAGTGGTATAATGTAGGTGGATTAATCCAGGATATTAGAGCATCTTCCTGTGTCGTGACTACTGAACGCTTTGCAGAATAATTCTGCTCTCACTGTCATGTGACTACATTATTTGTAACTTAAGCCTCTGCAACAATCCTTCATCGTTTGGGATGAAATGCAGTCTTTATTGTTGGTTTCTTTGCTGTTCATGGGAAACTGCGGTTAGAGTGTATCCAATGTCAACAATGCTACAACGGCCATTAAACTGTCCGGGACACACCAGGCAGTGGTTAGGATGGATACGCTCTTTACATTTTTCAAAAAGTCGAAGCCCCAGTCTAGAATGCCTTTAAATTTAGTTAGGCATTCTAGTTCCCTTCTCCCCATCCTGCATGGGCTAAATGCTTGTTTAGCTAGGGGGTAAAAGGAATAAATACAAATACTTACCTTTTGCCCCTGAATGTACAACAGACATTATGGAGTTCCCAAACTTTTCTGTTCTAAAAAGATGTCAGCAAAGGCAGGCTACTTATCTTGGCCCCATTTTTACCTAGTTGTAGTTGTCTGTTGACATCCACACATATTTTTTGGAAGTGTTCTCAATAAAAAACAGAACTGTTCAACTTTACAA
This sequence comes from Pyxicephalus adspersus, assembly GCF_032062135.1. NCBI lineage: Eukaryota > Metazoa > Chordata > Amphibia > Anura > Pyxicephalidae > Pyxicephalus > Pyxicephalus adspersus. Next base: position 11,985,756 of record NC_092868.1, read on the forward strand.
TGGTTTAAGATAAAAGTCTTTTAATCTAAGGACTCTAGTACAGAAGGTCCTCTCACTACCAGTTCTTGTTTCCTTCAGTGATTCTTTATTCGCCCATTGCACCAAATTTTTTAACGACATCAATGGACTGCTGTTCACTTTCTTCTACGTGACAATGTACAGATTTATCCTATTCAGCACTACAGTCATGTCTATGCCATCTGTAGTTCTCGGGATTACAGGGTTGACATAATGAAGCCAATGTGGCTTCAGGTGGACGTTGAGGTTCCTATGATGTTGGCAGGGTATGTGCAGCTACTCTACACCTACAGCCCGAAAAGTGAACTCAACTGAAATTAAGTCAAGAATGTAGAGTTTCTGTAAAACTTGTAACAAACTTTTAAAAGGACAAAAAATAAGGTCGTCTATGCCTTTTTGACAGCAGGGACTTATTTAGAGGCAGGATTTTAAATGTTTCAAAAGGGCTACTAGTTTCACATTAAAGTTTACTGACTGGTAATCCTCTATTTCTAAATTTCTTAAAAAGTATTTATACATGGAAGATCATGGTGGTTTATTGGGCGATAAAATTACCTTCAGCATCCACAATCGGAACCTAAGCATGTATGTAGACTGTGATAGACATCATCAAACTTATCTTTGCAATGACACTAAACTGTAAAGGGGAAAAGGTCAACTTTCATTGGTCATCGGTCATTTTTTTTGTTTTACATTGTTTGCACGGCCTGACATATAAACACAACAAAGAATAATTATTAAAACCAATGATGCTGCCCAGGCTATCCAAGTTTCTTTCTGCTCCATTTAATATATCTGTATATGCAATATTTTTTAAAAATTAGCCCATCCTTCAACATCAACCCCTGTCCTGGGTCACTTTATCATTGCAGATTTTTATAGTTACAGTATAGCATTAAAAAAAACTCCATAACTGAATGATTGTGATTAGGAACTCCCTGACATGACATTTTGAAGTTTTTGAATTTTGAGTTTTGAAGGAAACGTGGCACTAAAAACAGCAAATATACTTACGAAAAAACCCAGAAATTTTGAATTTTTGGGGGGCAGTTATAATTAATAAACCTTCTTTTTTTTGATGGTCTGATAATAAAGAAGTATTTTGACTCAATAAGGAAAAAACTTCAAGATGTTATAAAAAAATACAGTTGTGTTGCTAAAAAAGTATGAAAGTAAAGCATGGGCTGATTGAGATGACTTTAGTGTATGAATATGCAGCAACGTTGGGTACTTTACTACATTACAACCATCTATGGAATGACACCAACTCATCTACTAGCAGAACATTTTAAAGATTAAGAATTACCACTCGATTTTTGTCACTGTAGTGAATATTGAAATAATTTTTCTACCGACCCAACACACAGTTTGAGGTCATCGATGGAAAATAAAAGGGACGGTGACAAAACAAGTGACTGTTTTAAGACATGACTCCATCATTTGAAAATGCACATAAACAACCTAGACACAAAGGTACAGCTTCATCCCCCTATGCAGTCCTGGGTTGCATATCAAAGCAGGGTAACAAAGGGACTCTTTGTCCTTATTATCATGTTGCAGAGTTCCCAAGTCACCCTCTACACACCAAAGTCCCCGCCGCCATTCGCTCTAATCCTCTGCAGTAAAATCGTATTCCCTACCTGCATATCACATCTCACTGTCATACCTTTCAGCCTTGTTGTATCCAAACAGGGATTGAATCAGCTTTTTTTCATGAACGTTGGTGCAGTCCCTCCCTTGTCTACTTCTTTTCCCTAACCCTTCCGAGCTCAAAATGGATAAAGATACATAGGGTATTTCATTGCATTCCCAGGCAGGTTCCTTAGTCACCCCTTTACTATGGCGGAGGGGGTGTACTATACTACCACAATCTACTCTACAGTAACATCCCCCCTACTCCCCTCCTTCAATCGCCAACCAATAAAAAAGTAATTATGTGTCATTCTATATCATTCCTGGTTCCCACACTTTTTTATATATGCTCCTCCCTGTTCAAAAAGAAATCATTGGCAGGGCATAACCGCATACAGCACCCCCCTCTCCCTAATACACACATACTATCACAGTAAAACCTAATATGAATCACTGGTTTCAAATATCTACACTAGATACACTAGATACTATACCTAGATGTAAGGGCAATATATATACTACACTGTGCTGTTCTGGTACTATTACACCTGACTAGTACATCATGCATCAGCAAACAGGGTATCCTATGACGGTGCACCAGTATAGGACGTGCAGCATGTCATATATCTATGTGTATAGTATACTGTACCTGTACAGATCTGCTGACAACTTGACACAACAATTTAATTCAAAAGTGACATGTGCTGCATGATATGTGTACAAATACTGCACTGCATGTTGTCAGATATATAAACCACTACTGTAAATGAATAATGTATGGAGGGACCTTAGTGGATCACTGTTCATCAATCTGGCTTCTTGATACTGCAGATACAAAATTGTAGCATCTCCGTTACTGGTACCCAACAATTATATGAAACAGCTCCGCTAGCAGTGCAAACATTTATACGCCAGTTAGTGGATAATTATATGGTATGCTTGGATCCATCCCACAATAAATCTTGGTTGGACTCAAATTTATACAACTCTGCACATTGCCAACTCATACACAGCACACATTGATAATGTAGACATCCCTAGAATCCATGCATGGAAAACCCCCATATTATGCAGGTGCATAGTAATATGCAGCATGCACCAGGCTGTCAGGTCAATAAATAAAAACACATGATATAAGAGACACATTGGGCATTCAGCAGTATAGGGATAAACCTTCAGGGGTCACGGTCAAGGTTTAACCCCTATGACATACAGCTGCGGAGATGTTGCTAGGCTGAAAGAGTTAAATGAAGCAGAAAATGCAGAATATTACAATGTAGGACATAATCTCTATGCTCACCTTGTATACACAGAATTTATGAGCTGCAGTAGTCTTCTCTTAGCCTCTGCATAGTTCTTGAAATAGCATTCCTTTAAGTAAATGACATCTATATTTTTTTCAGTATCCCCAGTCTACAAAATCTTCAACTCTTCTGCACAAAAAAAATGTCTTTTTTCCCCCCTGGCAGCCAGGTACTTAGTGATTTTGCTTCTAGATCTGAGTCATCCTTTTCTGAAGATGTAGAGAGAAATCAGCTACATACATCATTTGGTGTAGGTATGGATCTGTATGTTGGATGGGGGGAAGGGGATGGCAAGTGGGTATTGCAGCTTGTTAAAGTCTGGGTACTGTAAAGTCATCTGTGCCAGGATTCTGAAGAGGACCTGTCTGGAGCAATGGGAGGGAGCATCTCATATTTATGCAATCAAAATATAAGGATATAGGTTAAAAAAAAATACAGCTGTCATTTCAATGGGAAGAGGGGAATATCTTTATCTTGTAGTGATGAAAAGGGCAGATTGTGTCTTCTCTGATGAGCAGAATGGGTGAACTGCAGTGGTGTGAAAAGCATCCACAGCTCTGAAAAGACCAGTTAGGAGCCTGGTCTATCCTGAGATCCCCATTGTCTTTCCTCTACATAGCTTTTCAGGAGCACTCTGTCTCTTCTATGAGTGGCCAAGATTTTCACAATCCCCACTCTCACTCCCTCCCTTCTCTTCAGTGTGATGTCAGAGGGATCTCTCTTAAAGAGACAGCAGAAGCAGCTTCCCATTCAATACTCCTCTATGTCTCTGCATTGAGCTGGTCACACCTGCCACCCATGAGGACTGCAGTGGGAAGCAGCCATGGCTAGGGACTCATGATGTATATGTGAGATCTGTAGCAGGATCCCTTACATGCCTGGTGAGTAAACAAGGATGCTGGACATTCAGATTTTATCATTGGTACCAGAGACTCTCTCTTACATTGCCAATCAGCAGTAAACTATATTCTGGAGCAAAGTGTGATACTACCTAATAAATTCCAGTGTACCGTATAGATACATAGTATTTACTGAAAGAAGGATAGCAGCTAAAGCTGTGTACACACGTCCAATTTTTATCGTTGGAAATGAACGACGAACGACTGATTGGCCAAAAATCGTTCGTAAAAAAAGTAACCAACGACGCCGAGGAACGAGGATAGTCGTTGGAAATGAACGACTGGACCGGCGGATCGGATTGGACGACGATCGTTGACCATCTATCGTGTGTACGGTCATTCAGTGATCGTCCATGGTATGAGCATGCGCGGTGAACGAACGTTCGCTCACTTCCTGTGGTGCACGTCACTTCCTGTATCGTTCAAACGATCACATCTATCGTGTGTACAATATCTTTGAACGATCGTGTCGTTATCTGTAGGTACAGGATCGGTGCCATACGATCGTTCGCAGATATCGTGCAGGATCGTTCGTCGTTCGTTTACCAACGATAAAAATTGGAAGTGTGTACGCAGCTTAAGGAATAACCATCATGTGTGTATATAGTTATCCAAAGGATTCACTAAGCTAGTAGTTACAATGTATACATCTTGTATATTTTTGTTTATAGACAGATTTTAGGGCAGTGTTACTCAACCTTTATAACCCTTAAAGTGACTTTCAGGTCTCCTGAGTACCCCTTCTATAATTACTACACAATGCCTATTTCTTTTAGCATACAGTGCAGAGTTCTCCCCAGGCCCTTTTAGCTGGGCGCACCACCCAGCACTTTTCTGCACCCACCCCGCTGTTTTTGGGAGGTTACCAAAGGGTTTGGTCACAAAACAGGGGCTGCCGCCCACCTAAAATTTCTTCCCACCCGGCTTAAAAAAATTTCTGGGTTGAGCACTGCAGTGATTCGTAAAATTCTATACACCATACGCCAATGTATATACAAAAAAGATAGAATGGACAGCAGTCAACAACAAACCCTTGCATTACCAATACAACATCTATGCACTATCACAACACAAATGCACACAAACTACACTGGACACCTGTGTTTCTTGACTTTTACAACATAGGGAAACTCTTGGAAAAAAAACTTTCAGGGAACCTCTAATTACGATATACACCGCTCCCAGTACATTAGTGTGGGGGTCATTAGGAAAAATGCTTCTTACATTACTGGCTATTGGGAACAATGCCACCCTTACAGATAGCCAAAATGATCATTGGTATTATTTAAATGGACCTGAGAGGCTCTTTTGGCCCATTGCTCAAGGTACCCCCTGCAACTACTGGCGGAGCCCTGGTTGAAAAACAACGTTTTAGGAATATTTTCGAGTAATGGTAGGTTTAGATCTGCTTTGTGATTCAGCGAGCTGTGTGGCTCCCCTCGGCTGGCTCCTAACAGCTGGGTCACTCACACCGCAGTGCTAGTTTTTAAGAAAGCAATGTGCCTGATTTAATAAAGCTCTCCAAGGCTGGAGGGAATACACTTTCATCAGTGAAGCTGGGTGATCCAGCAAACCTGGAAAAGATTTCTTCAAAGTCAAGTTTGCAACTTGCTATCAAATGTTTTCAATCCTGGACCAGATCTATTCCAGGTTTGAAATGATGAAAGTGTATTCTCTCCCGCCTTGGAGAGCTTTAATACATCAGGACTAATTTCTGCACATTTGACAGCTGGCACCATTCTTATTCAATCTCTATGAAGCTGCCATTAGGAGAAGCTTTATGTAGCTTCTCCTGGGAGATAGCAGTTCCCTAGCATGAGGAATTAGTAAATGCACCACAACTTTACCACCAATGTTAACCTACAGTATATATGAAGCCCAAATTTTATTTTTATTGCATATAATCTAGGGGAATAAAACCATTTATGGCAGTTATTTTTACTTTTTACTTTTGCTTGTTTGTTTGTCTTGTGACATCAGTGGCCAGCTGGAAAGTGAGCCTTTCTTACCGTCCTGTAGACACAAGAGAACATGAAAGGAAATCATATCACAGTAAACAAAAAGTTTGTTACTACCTGAATAAGGCTTCTTTCAGAGGTCAAAAACTCCATAATTACCTGTTCTAAGGTACATTGCAAATTTTTATTGTTATGTGCCTAGGGGTGGCAAATCGCACCATTTGCATGTGTTTTCCTTGCATTTGTCGTGCAGTGCTTATTCCAGGGGAGCAAAAGCAGCTGCATGGCTCGAAGCACCATGTAACTTCCAGAAACGGTAACCCCACTGCAGTGTAAACACAACCACATGAAAACGCTTGCACAAAGTGGTTACCAGCTGTTTCAATACAGTTGAATGGGAGCAGTTGGGAGCACAGTCAAGCATGCGGTACAATGCTGTGGGAAACACTTAGCGCAGGGTCGTAAGTGACTTTGCCTTCATTCTTGTTCTTTAGAAATTTTCCTAATTTTACTTCTTGTGGCAATGGTCAATTCGAAAGTCTCTATGGTCAATCTCAATTGGGGACACAGGTAGCAGAAACAAGATGATAGGAGTTCTAATCTCTAGCAGTGAATTAAAATATACTTTCATTGTATCACTGCTGACCTCTCTAGTTGAAAATAGCAATTTAGCCTTCCTGCTCATTCATAAAATGCAGTAGTTTCATTTATTGACTTCAAAGAAATGTAAAGATGAAACTTTGAAGACTGCACACTGATTTGACTTGGTGGAAACTTGTTTCAGGCCATTGTAAAAGCCAGCAATAAACATGTACCTGGCACTTTAAGAAGGAAACCTGTAAATCCAAACCTACGTATTTCTCATCAAAGTTTCTATGAACCTGGTTAGCTACAAGTTGTGTCTTGGAGAGACTTCAATTCACTATATTCTCAGTTACGACATGTGCATTGAATTATACTTGCTAGACTATAGATGTATTGAATGTTAATAGACAAGGTCATGTCATTCATCATAGCTGTGAATATAGTAGATATAGTAATGGAGCTTTCATTAATGCAGCACAATAAGTATGTACAAAGTAAATGATGTCTGACTGATTACCATGTGTTACTGCACATTTACATCACCATTACTCTTGCAACTTTGCATGGCCTTGGTAAAATTTAGAAGGGATCAAATGACTGTAATAATTGTGGACTGCTGTTTTTATGCTTTGTGATGTCCTGTGTAAAAAAAGAAAAAGCCCATAGGCGTGATGGAGAAAATCATTTTAATGGCTATGATTGCAGAGAACTTGGCTTGTATTATTTTAGAACTGGGAAAAAATCAAGTCACCTTGAAAAATACAATTACTGTAGAATTTTATAGCTACCAGGTTAATTTATTTAAGATTTGTTAACGGCAGATAAGGACCAAAATGAGGTCTTCTTAACAGATCTTGTGCCGGGCAGAACTTTTAGTGACTTGCAATTTGGTGATAACAGAATGCAATAAATGGTCCTTTTAAAAGTCATAAGGCCATTTTCCCAAACAAAAATTGTAAAGCCGTTTGAGGCCCCATGGTTTAATAATGAAGAGGATCAGCCCCTTGCTTTGAAAGGCTGGAAACTACATCACCCATCCCTTTTTTTAAAATAGAAGACACTGGAATATTTATCCTCACCTCTTGTTCTGGTGACAGTTCTAAAATGTAATTTTCTTCTCACTTTCTGTCTAAATGACAATGGTCCTCAAGATACAAATATACAATATACAAAGGCTAGGATCTAACTTCATGACAATCATGGCAACTTTATTATCAATTGCTAGGGGTAATTTTTTTTTTTTGAGAGATGCTATTGTAAGTTGGTTAAATCTTCAGACCTGTGTTTGAAATCGTCACTGTTAGCCCCTAACAACTTTTATGCTGTCAGCTCCAGTGTTTGACAACCACTTAGCCATGCAGTCGAGTGAAGTTGGGTTGCAGTTCTTCATCTAGAGGGGAAAAAGCAACCATTTATTGACTTGTTGCTTCCAGGATCAGCTCTGCAATCCACTTCCATGTGATATGGGATCTTACCATTCCATATTCTTTGCAGTAAAATTATATAATAAGGTTATAATTGAACAATAAAAAATATTACAGGCCATCACTTTCTCTAAAAACTGTCTCCAGTGTATATCCAGTAAGGGCTGACTGGTTCAGATCGTGGAAGCTAAAGAAAAGAGATGAACTGTATTTCTGCACCACACTGTCCAGGATAAATACCTATAATTGTGTCTGGAAGTTTTCATGAACATAGCTTTGCTGCATGTGTTTGATTTGTTCTGGATTCAGCCCCGGACAACCATCAGCCAAAGGGACCTTGCTCATTGTATACTTTAGGAAAAAAATGTAGAACAAATACAGGGTTTGTTAGGTTATACAACAACAGAACTTTTTGTTGGATGCACAGGGTAAATTTGCCCTCAACACAAAAGTGGAGTGTGGTGTAAACAAGGTGCTCCAAAGTATAGCACCAATTCATTCTATGAAAAGATGACATTCCTACTTCACATGCAATTGTGAAGGCTGTAGGTGTTTAGTGTTTAGTCCAAACAGTAGCATTTGGTAGAGTCAATAGACTTATGTGCTGTTACATAGGTGTTTTATAGAAACTGGACATTTATACATGCATTCAGGTCCACAAATGTGTTGCTATGTCGTCCAATATACCAAATTGGGCAGTTATATGTCACGTACAGTTAACATTTTGATTACGGAAATAGGTCACATCTTAGGGTTCTATTTATAGAACCTTTGGAAATGTGAGAGAGACCGAGGATCCTAATAAGGAAAGATCTTCTGACAGCATACAGGAATCTCCACTGGAAGCACCTGATCTAAAGGTTATACAAGAGAAAATCAATGTATTTCCATCCCAATATCCAAGTCCCCAAAGCAAGAATGTAAGAAATGAGAGAAAGATGAAGATAACCTTACAGTCTTCAGCAAAACCTGAACCTGTAAATGGAAACTCATATTTTCTGAAGTTATTTACTGCAGATTTGCTCTTATTTCCCACTGAAATCAAGCAGGTGGAGAAACAAACTAGCAGCCATTACCCTAGAAATACCTATACCTCCAACAATCCAAGACACGTGAAACTTTAGTCCCATGGCAACACCATGCCCCATTTCATATCCTAACCCCATGATTTTTACATACCCCATTATTCCACCTATCTCCAACCTCATCTCTATTCCTCCCCCCATTCCCATTTGCTTCCCTTTTCTAATCCTCTTCCCCATCATCTTCATATCTATTCACGTTTCCTGAATTCACATCTCAGGTTCCTACCCACAATTGCATCCACCTTCCAAATTCTCCACCTATCCCCAAACCTGCTATTTTACCCAATGCCCTTGCTCCGAAAATATCCATACACCTAACCTATCTATTCCATTGCCTCAGACCACAATAAACTGTAGATAAAATGAGTCAAAAATCAAATCTTGAGCACCTGACATGGAACGATATTACCCTCTCTCCCCAGTAATTAAACCCCAGTGGGATAATACTACACACACCAAAATATTAGGTATATCTGCTCCCCACATGGTATCCCCAAGGTATCCCCAAAAACCTTCTGGATAGGCACCATCAGTGTTATGGCAAGTATCCATCCGGCCAGTGTAAAACAGACTAGGAACTTGGAAATTGGCTAGTTGTTGGTCAGTTGTTGGTAGATTGGTCCATTTGTTTATGAGAAAATGGGAAGAAGGTTATTATACATAGTTACATAGTCACATAGCTACTCCAGGTCAAAAAAGGCATAGGTCCATTAAGTTCAACCACTAAGGAAATCAACATATTCACATATAGACATAAATGTATTCTTCTTTGGTATTTTGGGGTCAATATTTTTATTGTATTTTGTATTACTTCTTCACACTCTTTTATAACACTTTTTTTTTATTTATACTTTTCAAATATATCATTGACATTGGAGCTTAATAGGGTTAGTGTTTATTTATTTATCTTTTTTGTTTTGATAAGAGCGTTTGCACTAAATCCTTTTTAAACCCCTAGAATATGGAATATTTTATTCTCGAATAGGATAAAAGCTGTTGATCAGTTCCAACTATTTTACTTGGATTAAGGCTGTTCCAAATGACCAGTTTATAGGAATTAGAAGGAAATGCCAATCCATTCAGGATTATAAAACACAGGCTGAGGTTATTAAGCATAGATTTTAAATAAGGGATTTGAACTGGCACTTAATGCAATTAATGATGAAGTGGCTGATTATAACAGGGATGCTTTATTAAGGGATTTTTTATGTTTTATGACATAAGAATGGTTCTTAATGATGGTATTGACCAAAATGTTGTTGGTTTTTGCACCTTTTTGTTTTGTGTATGCACTTTATTTTTTTGTTTACTTGGTTATTTTTTACCAGTGGATGGACAATGGGGCTTTAATAAAAATGATGATAAAACTTGCCAAAATAGACACAAGTTCCCATTGGCACACTCTACATTCCATTCTTTGGAAAGCCTACCCATAAGGGTGGAGGCTCCATATTTAGCAGGTTTTGGAATGGGTTGTCCAAGAAGATCATATTCTTCATTCTTAGTATTACATTTTTTTGTATGTTTATGTAAAATTGTCTTTCCCTTCATTACTAAGACAATATCCATGGTACTGAAAGGATTAACATCACAATAGGAAAGTGTATGTGGTACAGTTATACATGATTAATGAATGGAAGGATTTATTGATGTGCTGGAAGGAATATTACATGTCAGAAGCAAGGAAACCCTCCTCTCTCTTACATGCATTTTTCTGTACACGTCACAGAATATATTAGATTTCTCCTAGAGTCAAATCTAGGACACTGTTCATGGAAAAAACTGCAGCAGATTGTAATATTTATATTTTTGTCCAGTAAATCTGTTCTAAATTTGTTTTCTTGCCTACACATTTAAAATATGCATAAGTGACCTATATCTTATTATTACCATAATAAAGGAATTCTCTAACCAAACTTGAATTATTATTATTTAAACAGCAAAACCTATTAATGGAACTTTACAGCTGACAATAAGTTATCTGCAATTATATACTGTATATATATTAGTTTGCATCGTTACTGTCACGCTTGAAGAGACAGGGCCACTAGGGGGAACTTTGACTTGCACAGAGATGGTGTGAGCCCTGAGAGGGGTCAAGGCGCAAAGTCTAAGCAGTAACGAGGTCTTCTCCAGAGCCTCTAGTGGTGAGGATGTTGAGCTGCTTGTTACTGCCAGGTTGTGGTTCTTGACCACACCAGGGAGGGCAGGACGATATGTGGTACCAAATCACTAGGCAGAAGAATTCTCAAGGAAGCCAGGGGTCAAATACCAGGGATCTAGGAAATAGACATAGGGGGCACTGCAGACACAAGGAACACAGGAGACACTGGAAGCTACAGGAGGTACAGGTGACACAGGAATAACCACAGACAGAGAGGAACACTGGAACAGCACAAAGGGAAGGTTTGAAAAGGTTGGGAAACACCATACTGGGCAATAAGGGGTTAGCACAGGAGCTGGACAGGGGAAACACTGAATTAGGCAACACGTGTAAAAGAACTTGCTCAGCAGAGTTAGGGGCTTGGAACTAGTAGAGACACGTTGCAGGAGCACTGAATGCTGTGCCTGAGCTAGCTAAATAGCCAGGGATGATTAAGAGGATATTTCCTGATTGGCCGACAGAATAGACAAAATTGATAAAACTTGGAAGCGCAGGCACACTCAGAGTCAGAAATGCCCGCATGCACAGAAGAGAGGCGCCTGCTCTTTAGTGAGGAATAGGCAAGTGTGACAGGAACTAACTATTGATTGGTTATGATCTTTGTACCGTCATTATCTATGTGGACTGGGATTCCCCATTCTAAAAGGACTAAAACAGAGGTTTACTTTTCATTATAGCCCTGTCAGACTTTTCCAAGCCTTCAGAAGCTTTAGTGAAGACCTGGCAGATGCCTAAATCCAGCCACTATTATACACAGTGCTAATTAACTAGCTAGTTTTTCAGGTAACTATCTACACTGAGGTCATTAGCTTACTGACAGCAAGTGCACCAAGACCTCGGAGGTCTTGAGGAAAATTACAGGTAGGTGATATTCATGCCTGTAGGGAACCCCACAACGTCCTAATGGCCAAACTATGACCAAAGTTCCTGGATTTGGATCTGTGACAAGTACCAGACGTTAATAGATGCTACCCTCATAGAGTATGGAGGAATGTCTCGAAAAACTGGAGCCATGATGACATGAATATAATAGGGGTCTTCTGCTTCTGAACACCAGTGTAATAAAGACAGGGACTGGCCGGTATCTACCAGTAAAAGGTGGCAAAGTCACCAGTGCATGTTGTAGCATTTAGCTGGGCTAAGCCTGTTTCGGACCCTGTGAGTTTATGTCACCTGGACTGACCTTTTGCCTGTGACCCTAATTCTGTTTTTGTTTATCCTCCTTTGTACCTCGCGTGGTGGATGGATTATCTATGTATGACTTCTGTTCTGTATTCTGGACTTGTGTCTGTTGGAATCTTGGTACCTCTTTATCTGTGGGCTACTTGGTCCTCTGCCAGCCCTTCTCCGGGCACCAACCCTTGCGCAGTAAGTCCTGGGGGCTACCATGTGCTTATAAATGCAATCAGTCTCCCGAGGCAGGGGCTTGCTATAGGTGATCAGTGTGGCATTAGAATGCGGGACTAGTGTCTGGTGAGTATTGTTGCTGGACCAGGACCTTACTTTAACTTTTTTTTTACTATAAATATATAATAAATATTGCCTATGTTTTTTTTTATAGGATTTTGTAGTTGAAAGATCTTTGACCCCCAGTAATGTAATTTTTTTTTTTTTTTTATTAGAGAGAAGCATTGATTGGGCAAAGAACAGGAATTCTCCATCACATCAATGTTGTTTTTTTCCTTGCCCCCCTTGTTACAAAAGATTCTTGGCTAAACCCCAGTGTGTCAAGGGGCCTTAAATGGTGGAGGGTCAACTTTTGCTATGAAAATCCCACATTAGAGGAGATGGTGGCTAATTAATGCTGTCATTTAGTATTATTATTATATCATATGCTTTTTGCAATGTAGCCTAATGTAGGCTTATATTATTTAAAGCTGATATATTGTGAAGTTGCTAGAAACGTAATTTGCTGTTCCAGTGTGATATGTTCTTACCCATTTACATAATTAGCAGTAATAACATTATCTTGCAGAATGTGCTGTGACAGTGCTATGTGGTATGGGTATGTGGCACTGGCCTATTAGGATTATTATACAAAGATGAATCAATGGATGGAATAAAGCGAACTATTTTCTCACATAATTTTACTTTAACTTTTCATTTCAAAAACTTAAAAAAAAATTATTTATGAAATACATCTTGTTAAAAAATATTTAATCTCACATTTTATTCTGTGTTGTCAAAATATTTAATTTTTTTTTTTTTTTTATGGGTGGGTTAGGGGGATAATTTTGCTCAGAGGCTCCTTGTAGAGTTTATCTGCCATGGGAGCAAACCTAAAGCTGTATTTAGTCTTCACTTCCGTACTACTTTCTAGTCCAGCATTGTCAGGTCCTGATGAAAGAAACCCCCTAAAAAAAATTAATTTGAGCATTTTAAAAGCATGTAACACGTCTCAGATCCATAATGACTTCCATAGCAAACTCAATGTCATGGCCATAGTGGCAATAGCAGACTGATAGTGGATTTGAGTTTGCAGAAAACAAGTCAACCTTCCGTAATTATAACCTTCTCTTTATTCAAAGAATTGAGACAATGTAAAAATAGCAGGTCCCTAGGTTCCATTTACTGGACAGACATTTATATCCTATTGAATGATATATATTTAGAACTGGGTGTACTGTACAAGTTGTATATCTTATTTCTAGCTTTATGGATGCTGAGATCAGCATCTCCCTACTCAATTTCATCAAAGAGTATTTTATACAAAACACTATAACATGTCAGTAACCGGTGCTAGTTAAATAATATTGTCTGTAGATATTGAATTGGTTTCATATTAGGGTTCACTTAGATAAGTCTTCATATAATATTCCAAAGTTATATATTATAACAAAGTTAATGTACAGCGTTGAGTAATATGTTGATGCTATACAAATACTGTTTATTATTATTATTATTATTATTTTTATTATTAATATTAATAATAATAATAGTAATAAAAGGTAAACAAATAAAAACCGGTAATTGTTTTCTTTCAATCAGAGTATTTATTGCAAGCTTCTGCAGCAAACCCTAATATTAATATTATTTTTTTTAATATATCTATTATCCTATACATGTACCTCAAAACAGTTTAGCAGTTTTTATATTATATATTTATGGGGCCATCAATAAATAAATATTGTTTTACCTAATTAAGTAAATATATATATTTTTTCCAGTGGCTTTGCTAGGGTATAGTTTGGTTACCTATAGATGAAAATATCATATATATATATATATATATATATATATATATATATACTGCATATATATATTTATGACAGTTTTTTTTAGTGGATAATACGTACTGGAGGTTTGTTACTTTTTCGGGACTTTTTCAATCAGTGAGGGTCATTTATGGGTTAAAAGTTGTAAGAGGAATATCAAGGTAGAATCAAAAAAAGACCACATTAGGTGTGTATTACTGCAAACAAAAGTAAGAAGTTAGCTATTTGGATTTGTTGGTGTTGAACTTGTGGCACAAGAAGCTTTCACCAACCACTAGAATGTCAGCTTTTGTGGTTTTGTCTGTTCTTCTCGCTCTGCTCATGTTGCTGTTAGCTTATAGTATCTGGTGCAACAATTGTGTCTTTTTATTACCTTATATATCTTTTTAATATTTTACGATGGCATAAAATGGTTATAAGAACAAAAAACATTTGGAAAAAAATAAAAAGAAGGCTGCTATTTCTTTATTTTTAAAATGTACAGATTGTGTTACTGCCAAACTGTCATTTTTGCGGAATGGGGGTTTTCAGGTATCAAAGGGGGAAAATCTCATACAACTTTTGGTGATAGTAAAAATTCTGTAGGTGTACCCTTCTAGGTTGCTGCCAAGCCATCACTACATTCACCTAATGCCCTGACAAATATATGTACTGTGTAGTATGTTACTTATAGGCATGTGCTGGACTGATAGGATAGCAATCGGAAGTGATGGTGTGTTTTTTTTTCACAGTACAGGTCCCCAGGTTACATACGAGATAGGGACGGTAGGTTTGTTCTTAAGTTGAATTTGTATGTAAGTCGGAACATGTACACTATTTTGAGAAATGCAATTAGGACAGATGTTTGTCTCAACATATTATTAGGCAGCGTAGTGTCAGTTACTGTATAAATTCCTCATCATGAGTTAATCACAAACAAAGCAAAAAAAAAAAAAATCTTTATGGAGCCTAGACATTTATTACCTTCTGGAGCAAACTGTACTTTGATATGCAAATAGAAACAACAGCAGAGTTTGTCTTGGTCATTAAAGTGTTACACAATGTTACAGATCAGCTCAGTCCTTAAGATCACCCACAACCTCAGCAGTGTTTAGCGAAAGATTTCTTCTGCAAGTCATTCAAACTGCCCCGTCCCCCATCGAGCATCTGTCTAGCACATGAGCGAGCAGAGAAGCCTGTTCATATGTAAAAGTTGTCCGTATGTCGGAGGCCTTTTACCTGGGGACTACCTGTAGTTAAACCAAAGGCTCTAATTATTAAACTAGAAATCTGATATTCCCTCAAATATTTCCTCATGGGAATCAATTACTGCCATTGGCCCACATGGACCTGGAGGATTCCCATGACTGAATGTTAAAGGTAGAGAAAAGCCCAGGAGCCTGCTATAGATGGCGAAGGAACAGCAAGACTGGGAGGAAAGGCTGAGCTCGGCAAGTTGGGGTTAAAAGGTGGAGTGTTGGGGAAGTAAAAAAGGGGTCAAGATAGAGATAGGTGTAAAAAAGTAAATATTAGGTGGAGAATAGGTTATATAGGATAGTGGGGTGAACAGGTAAGGTAAGAGGACCAAACAACAAGGAAGAAGATTTCCGCCATCCTGCCCTGTATTGAAGGTTGGGAGTTCTGGATGTATGAGGTCTTCGGGGGCAGTGTGTTGAGAAGGTGATCGAGTGGTGTGAAGAGCCATCTATGGTACGGGGTCTCCTAAATAGTGTAATGGGGCAGTGGATGGTGGTAATTGTTGGGGATGGTATGTGTAATTAATATAGTTCTTGAGGCAGTGGAGTTCTTTGAATGGTGGGAGCCAGGTATATCAATTAGAGGGTTATTAGTGGTAAAGGAGTTTATGCCATTGAGGACCTGCAACCTGATTTGAGTGGTTACCTTGGCTTAGTATAATGTTGAATAACGGTCAAAAGAAAGTTTGCTCCAGGGTTGTTTTTTGCTCCAGGGTTGTATGTAAAATAAATTAATTATGTATTTGTACAAACTTAGTTTCATACATTATGGTACAGAAATCATGTAACATATATCCAGTCTAGTTAAATAAACAACATCGACCCAACATGGTTGTGCTAACCAATAAGTAACAAAGTTTAGCAAATGACAGTCCCTTTGTAGAACTGTACAAACCAAACCGTAGAATAAGCTGTGTACTTCATTCATTTATTTTTATTATGGAGACACAAAGAACTTGTGGCAAACAACAAGTGACACACAAATTATATTTTTCAGAAGAAATCTTTTTTGTGTAACTGAATTTGCACACACACTCAAATATAAATATTTATGGGTATTTTACTTTTTTGGAACACAAAATGGTGGTTGGGCCAACCAACAAATTACACAATTGGAAAAACACAGTCCAATCAAATGAGACAATTATGGAACCCCTGACCCTTTTTAGAACTCTACAAACTATAACTACAAATATATAAACACTAAGGGGTCTGTTTATAAATCATGGAATCTGACATTCCCTGGTGGGGATATTCTGGGTCTTTGCGTTTTAATGTCAGTAATTGATACTAGGTAATGTTTGAAGGAATGTCACATTCCCTAATTTTTATATAGAGCTTTAAGCTGTAGTATATAGAGTATGCTGTAATATATCAATTAAACAATGTTTGCACAAAGTAGTTGTGCAACCGCCAAGCAACGAATTAAAAAAAAAACTAAAAAAAAAAAAACATACTGTGTCAGGGAATCTGACATTCCATGAAAGATTCTCTGGTGAGTTTCTTCCAGGTCTATGTGCTTTAATGGCAGTAATTGATTCCCAGGGAATGTTTTGGGGAATGTCTGATTACCTGTTTTAAAAATAGAGCCCCTTGTGTCCTTTCATTTATTTTTTTATTATTTTCACAATGGGGACAACAAGTGAAACAGAATTGGAGTCCCATCAACAGCAGAAAGCAATGCAGCAGGTATAATATGATCACTACCAGTTTGGTGCTCGGTAATAATTGATGGAATAAATATATATTGTACATTTTTATGCAATACTGGTGGGGACTGCCCAATGACAGAAGAAAACATTGCAATTAAAATTGCGGGCTGTATATTGCGCCTGCCTTGATGGACAGAGCAGTATGGTATAGGCCGCCAAGGTATACACATTTGGAGCAAAGATCTGTGTTATTTGGTTAACTGATTAATTAAAATGTAAGGTCAATCTACTTAAAAAAGCAATATATGTAAAAAGTAAGGGCACACAATAATTTGTGTCTTCTATGCCTGCCTGGTATCCACTATGAACAAAAGCTTGAAAATGCTGCAACCTGTGAAGTTTTAAAGATTTTCAAAACTTAAAGTAAGAAAATAAAAAGAATGAAAGTTTAACAGTTATACATTTCTGAAGCTTTAGACATATATTTTATTTTTTATTTTGTAAAACTGCCTATCAAATCAAAAATTAAATACATTTTTTTGCACACTAGCAAAAATAAACCCAGCATTTTCTGGTAAATATTAAAAATAAAATAGTGTTGAATAAATAAATATTAGGTATATCAAGACCTGTACCTGTGAAACTGTGATAATTCCAGGCAAAAAGTCAAAAGTTTTTTTAACGTTTTAAATGATTATTTTAGGGGCAAATTTACTAGCAATGGTTTCTTAACCTCATTTTCAGAATCTAGGAAAGAATGGGGCTAGTATATTTCCCTGTTTGGGATCGGACAACCTCTAAGAGTGGAAAAAAGGTGAATTTTGATGCCATCATAGGAAACATTGCCTAGCAATATCTGCAACTAAATGCAGAAATGTCATTCCTTGAACAGTCACAAATGGTTAACCCATTGTTGCTAGTAAAATTTGCTGTTTTTCTCATGTTGTGACTGTTCTTGGTGGACAATCACTAGCAATGGTTTCTTTAGCCAAATCTAATAAAAAAGAACATGGGGGCAGACTGAATTCATTTTTTATGATGTTAACCACTAATTATTTTAGTGATGGTGTTAGGGTGGTGGGAGGTGATGAAATGAATGATTGGCATCAGTAACAGGTGGTTAAGGCTTAAGCTAGGTACACACGTGCAATAATTGTCGTTAGAAAAATGAACAGCTAACAATTATGCACGATTATTTTAAATGATCGTATTGTGCACAATTCTGTACATGCTGTAACGATACGACCATTCAAATATAATCCACTAATGTACACACGCTAGATACGATCGTTTGAACGATGCAGGAAGTGACGTAAAGGAGAAAGTGTACTGCAGAACCATCCACGATCACTGAACAACCGTACACACATTAGATAGTGAACGATCGTCGCACAATCAGATCCGCCAGGGCGGACGTTCGTTTCCAGCAACTATCCTCATTCTTCGGCGTTGTTGTGAACCTTTTTTGTTAACGATTATCGGATGAACGGTCGTTAGTCGTTCGTTTCCAACAATAATTATTGGAAGTGTGTACAGAGCTTTAGTCTACACGCATGTTTCCCCCAGCTTTTAACCTGAGGTTTGAAAAGCCCATGTTTTAAATTCACATGCATTCCAATGGGCTAATATACACCAGGACGTTTCCTTGAGGCACGTTTATGAGCGTTACCTATAATGCTGCTTGCAACACTTAAAAAATTAGAACGTGTGGTGAATGCGGGAGAACACCAAAAAACATGGGGAAACGTTTCCATTGTTTTCAGTGGAGGCGTTTTCCTGTGTTTTTCGCCGTTTTATAAGTGCTGGAAATGTAAACTCAGTAAAAACGCAGGAAGACGTGGTAAAAACGTGGAAAAATGCCGGAATAGATGCTGCTAGAAGGCCTGGCTGAGACAAAGAACGCCAATGCTATGAGGAATGGAGAGATGCCTACTGATGTAAGGAGGCACTGGAATGCACCATACAGGTAAGGGCTTCGCCAAGGTGGCTGTACAATGAGTGTTTATATTTGCACAGTTTTGCCTCTCTTGAGAAGGTTTAGAAAATTTTACCAAAATTTCTGCAATACCGAAGATCCAGTTGTCATCTCCCTGTTTGATAACAATACTCTTGCCACTGTGAAAACAAGTCAGCATACAACTTGCCCTGTTTGCCAAGGTGGACTCAAATCTGCCATCTATTTTGGGCCCCCATACCAGCCAAAGTAATGCTTCAGAAATTTGTTCACCACCAGATTCTGCACATCTGCATAGCAGGGACCACATTGTTGATTTTGGAGGTAGCCAGGGAAGAGTCAGTGCTTTGTTTCTCATGGAAGAAAGCAAGTTACCAGTGGTGTGGTTCCTTTCACCCATACCAACTAGTATTGCATGGCAGCACCGAAGCATGTGTATGGAGCATTGTATAGAGGAGGAGTAGCGTAACATTGGTGTTAGTGACAGTTGATTGAAGTATGCTTGTGTAGAGGAAGAATAAGATTGGGAAGAGGAGCCAACACTTGAGCTCATCCTCTTGACTATAAAACTGGATGATAACAGATCCAACCATGTGGATGTGTCAGTGCCTCAAGAGACATTTACTAAATGGGCAATGAAGGAGATGTACTAAACGTGTATGCAGCCTCTGCTCCAGATATCTGCCATTGCATGGACCTGGCTACACAGAGAAAATGTTAGGGAAAATTTCAGGGATACGTTATGGGCTACTGTGAAAAATATTTGCAACTTGATGTCTTCCAATAAGGATGAGAAGACTACAATAGTGCTTCAAAGGAGATGGCTTCCACAACAATATGATGAATTCTGGATCCAGACCCAAGAGGATTAGTTTTAATCATGGATAATGCTACCATTGGCAGGCTTATTTCAACCCGATTATAACATTTTCACACTAGCACAATGTGTCTGAGTCAACATGTTAACAGTCAAGTTAAAAACAGTCGAGAAAAACTGGTAATATTTATTAGCAACAATAGAAAAAAATTATTAGGTTCTACTATATATGTTATTTTTACCTTAGTAATTCTTTTTGTTTATCTTTTATCTCTAAAGCAGTTGCAGAAAATGGTATCTTGGCAAAAACTCTGTATGCCCCTTTTAATGTATTGTAACTTCCCAACTTCCTTAATTAGCAGAGCCAATACATCTACCCCGGCAAATGCTGTATTTCCCTCTTTTCAATTTTTTTTTTAACTTAAATTTCTGTAATTAGCAGTAGCAGGAAATGCCACCCTGGTAAATGTTGTACGCTCTGTTGCTTCAAACTGCTGTTTTTTTGTTTTTTTTATAGTTTTCCATATAGAGTGCTGCAGCGATGTCAGCCTTCTTTGAGACCTATAAGTTCAGAAATGATAAACGTGGGTCAGAACTCATTTCACCTGGATTTCTCTCAACACCACTATTGATCTACGTTACCAAAAAATGAAAATGAAAATCTTTACAACTTATTCGTTTAGATTTACCCATAAATAATGGCCCTGAATTATTATTCTATGATATGAATTATCCTATGCATAGATGTGCAAATTTTGATTTATGTGCATTGGGGTAGGGCCAGGGCTGGTTTTTTTTAACTTGTTTGTTTTTCTATTGATATTTTTTTAATTTTCTTTCATTCTTTTTTACCTTCTTTTTACTTTAAAGCGTACCTAAACTCATAATTTTCACTTTATATAAAAGAGTGGACAACGCTTTTATTTTAAGTAAATATTTTGTTTGTGTTTTTTTTAAGTGCAACACCTTTTTTTAAATAAATGATCAAGAATGATGGGAGTCCAGAGCCTCCCAGGATACCTACGTGGAGCCCTTTCATCAATAGCGAAAAAAATTGTATGGGCAGCAAATCGCCCCTGCACAATGTGAGATGGGGTGACGTTGGAAAAGCAACCAGGAAGAAGAGTGATGTCGGCGCCTGGTGCTCTCTCTGCGTTGGACCAAAGACAGATAACGAGACGATGCAGATGGAAGAAACCTCCGACAGACAGACTGATCTGTGGGATTGAAGGTAAATGTGATTGCTTTGGATTAGTTTTGGGTTTACTTCCCTTTAATTATTACAACAAGATGGCTAAAATCCCCCCACAAGATAGAATTGTGCCATGGCACCTAATAGCCACCCTGCACTTTCCCGTAACTCAGAGGTAGGCAAAATTACTAGCCAATATTCCAGTCCAGCCTAACTCCCCCCTAGTAATTTGTTGTTGGATCCAACCTAATTGAATTGTCACGTTATCACGTGTTCCCGCAATATCATCAATTTTAAGTTCCCGCACAGTAAGCCCAATTACTATGCCTAAAGAGCAGAAGCAACGCGCAGCTACCTGTCTTCGGAAGGTTGACCTAAAAGGTTGTGTCTTCAACCCCGAATGGATTGACAAATTATTCTTCACCCAATGTGATAACAAAGCCCTGAGTTTAGTGTGCAACAACACAACAGCACTTCTCAAGGGGCATTTCGATTCCAAGCATGCGCACATGTACAGAGACTACACCTCGGATGAGCGGAAGACTGAGGCTGCTGGCTTGCAGTCAAGGTTGGAAAAAACCTTTCCTTGGACACCTTGTTTCTTCTGGCCTAGTGTGCCTTCTTCACCTCCTGAAATGGCCTAGTAGTCCAAAAAGTTTGCTGACCCCTGCCTTAACTGATCAACAACAACAAGTAATCTGTTGTTAATTTATGTAAATTAAACTGTCATGTGACAGCCATGACCCTTGAAGTACTCTCTGCATGGAAGACAGATCAAGTTTAGTCTTTGTCACACAACTCAATTATGGGGTTGGGGTGCCATTTCGACAGCAGCTAGAAGCTGGGAAACAGCTGCTCAGATAACATCTAACTCCTTATTCTGCAATTAACATTTAAAACAAGTGTTGCCAGCCATAACATTTTTTTATCTCTTTCAAAACCATGACGTAGTATGTAATTAAACGTTAAATAGTTAAAATGTAAATGGAACTTTACCTGCAATGTATGCCTTTGATCCAGAGCCTCACGCACAAACATCCCACGTTCTTTGAGCCCAGACTGTCAATGAACATTTCCAGCCTGTGAATGGTCAATAAATGTTAAAGAAGAATAGAAATGAGCTCATTACTTTTTTACCCTGTTATTTTTATTTACGCTGCATCTATTTATAATTGCTGAGCTGTACTAATTGTTGCACAAGGCAGGTAAACATGGAAAAAGAATCCTATAGCTCCACTTGCTGGCTGAATGTGAAAATACAGAATAATGATATAACATATTTTATACTTACCTAAATAAAACATATTTTTTTTAAAGTATTTTTTTGCTGACCTTAATAAATAATGAAAATACAGACCTTCTATATATCCCCTTTAAAAATGCATGGATGCAGCAAAAGAATAAATGGGTCCTTTGAGACCCATCCTTAGCTTCTGGGAGCTGATCTGTCAATGTTCTAAATTCAGTATACAGGTCCTGCTGTGGCTCACAATAAAAAAACAGAAGAATCAGCAAGCCCTTAAAGTACGATGACATTAAAGTTTTCTTCTGTTGTATCTGCAGCTCTGATTTATTAACCATGAACATTCATGTACAGTATTTTCCCCCATGTCTAAAGCTAAATAAATAAAAAATAAACTGAAAAAAGGTAAAATAAAAAAAATATCTTTTGCGGGTTTGCTTTGAAGGGGTTTTCCTTGCAGTACTTTATTCTACTGCTAGAGGTCACCAATCTTACGGCCAGCATCATTCATCTCACTATATTTGAGCCCAGGTCATCCTGGTCCTGACGCCACCTGCAACTGGTCAATTAAGTAAGAAACGTTCAGTGATGTGCTTCTTTTTCTGCTGATCTTCTGTCAACTACATTAAAAAAAAATATTTAGATACATTACAAAACTATATCAATTTCTACAATATTATGCTGGTATGGTATGCATTATTATGCATGGACAGTCTGTGCATGTGTAGTAAATGCTGATCTATTTTTTTAATTAAACATTTTAATTGAAGTGTTTCTTTTTCATTAAAAACAGTGGTTATTTCACTGAACCTCATTCTAGCAGTAGCATCAACACATCTAAAGTATCTCATATTACAGCGCTTCAGTGGCTTCTATTGATGGATGCCAATCCTCACATCCAAGGGGATCATACATTAACTGTATCCTGGGATGCATATAATGTCACCACCTATATCAATTGAACTGACTTTTATAATGTTTATGGAACAGTTGGCAATGGTTTTACATGTGTTTATCAACTTGTGTTTAGCCCATGAAAAAATACCAATGGCCAATGAAGTAAAAACCATAAATACATAAATGCCAGTAAAAACAGTTGAATAATTGCAGTACATTTTCTGTGCTCAGAAAAGCTGGAGACTTTTCTAAATTACTAAATTACTAGATCCCTGAATGTGTCAGCTCAAAGCTGGATCCAAAGGAGTTCCCAAGTTTGATGGTGTGTAACCCCTGTTTATATAAAATAAAAATATAAACCAATTATGTCCATCCCTCAATTTTATTTGTTCCAATCAGAGGAAAAACAACTAAATTTAACCCAACTTTGTGTTGACTATGAGATCAGCCATGGTGGGACTCACCTCCAGCACTTTACGTAGCTCAGTATGAGGAGCCATCGTCGGGATATAAATCCAGGGCTGTGTCTGAGGCTAATGCCAATTAACCTACTGATAGGCTTTAAAGTTGCAAAAGAACACCAGAACACCTATGGAAAGCCAAATACACACATTAAGAAAATACAAACTATCTGGACTGTGAGTCCACAGCTGCATTGGAGATTGTTCCTAATCACCCACCATCTACAGCTCTGGCAATTCTTGATACTTGTTTGTAAGTTTTAGTGCAGTTGATTTGAGAGGGATTTATTACACAGTAAACTTAAAATAAGGGCATTATAAAGACTTAAATTTAACTTTAGACTACTGATCAAAGACCATGCAAGTCTCATTTGATGGAAATCAGACATCCCACTCAAAAGCATTAAAACAATATTGGCCAGCTAATCTTGGTTACCCTCTACAGACAATAGACATCCAACCATTAAACTATTATACCATGATAACCATAATCCATGATAACCAGATGACAATCACATGTATCGTTCAATATTTTAACAACCTTACTTTGAAGAAAACTGGAATGTAGGAGATTGTTTACAACTACTGTACTTTGTACGTCATCATTCTTATTAGCTTTGTGTTTGTAAAAAAAAGCTAGAGTATTTTTTTGTTCCTAAAGATGAGTTTTCACCTGCAATTGCAGCTCTTTAACACACCACACTTATCTAATATTGTGCTAACAAAAAAAAAAACTAAACTTAACACGGATGATTCAGGCAAGTGTTTTTTTGGAAAAAGGGACAGGCGATGCCCTACTGCCTGATCGGCACCCGGCTGTCAAATTTTGAAAGCTTCCCTTATGGGTGCATGAAACGAATGTACTCCAGCATGTGGCATGACCAACCAAGATGACCAAAGATCATCTTTGGAAAGTAAAGGAGGAAGAAGATGATGGTGCCCTGCGATGAAACGGGGATAGGTGAGCAACCATTTAGTTCCAAGTAAACACAAGCTCCTGTGCAGTAGTTTCTCAAAATGGTATACCCAAATAGCTGATACATTTTATGTGAATAGAGCTCCTAATCTTTAAAGAAAATTCTGATTTCACAATAAAATATATATATTGATATGAATACTGTGCCCAACCTAGTTCTTCTGAAATTACAAGGTGCACTAAAATGTTCTGTATTCACAAAAGTATAATCAGACATAACCTGAAGGTCTACAAAGAAACTAGAAGTAAAAAAAAAGGTATAAAGCACAATGAGTAATTCACTATTTCCCATTGTCATATTATAAGTAATTACTACAAGGCTCCTAGTTGGAAGATGCTGATCTACATAATAACTCTACCTTCGTTCAGCTGTCAGATTCTATAGCCCGGAGCAGGGGAGGCTGGGCACTAAGCCAGGAGAATATTGGGTCTCTTTCAAGATAGATGCAAAAAAGTCCTGCAGGGAGGAAAATTGGATTTTACATTCCCTGTTGCCATAATATCACCAGCAAGATGTTCTGATGACAAACGGCAGCATTACAATTTAGGTAAAAGTCCTCTATTTTAATCACATTTCTAAAGTATATATAAATGATTCAAACATTAAGTTATTGTGTGTTAGCCATAAAACATTTTCTTGGCTTGAACTTTATATAGAACAGGGATTGGAAAGAACTATTTGATAAATATTTGTAGGTTTTGCCAGTGGTTGTACTTCTCCTCTGCTGCTGGCTCCATTCCTAATAATGCAAGGGTCAACTAACCAGCCAAACAAGGTCTGTCTAGTCAAGAGTATCTCCTTTATGGCTAACTTCCAACATGGTTTTCTATATTTCCTTTTTGCTTCTATGACTGTTTGAACATATCTTGGAATAATGAATAGAGTAGGAAGCCAAGCTAGGGTAAGGCACTGTATCTTTTTTACCCTTTACTTAAAATTATACAATGTTATCTGTTTGGCATATAGTGGCTATTTATGAGTGTAATGCTGTAGTTCCTGATGGGCTTAGTTTTAAACACCCAATGAGTTCAGCAGAAAGAACTCAACATATTGGTCAATGGTTTCCTTTCTGGGAATAAATCTCATGTATAATTTGATGGACCTAGGTGACAAAGGAGTAGGGAGCAAGGAGGTTCTCCCTATGAAAAAAAAATATATATAAATAATAAATACTAAGCTCCAGGTCTTCCCTTAACAGTGGTGGGGTCTTAAAGTTAAGGGGCCCTACAACTCATCTATTAAATAGTTGCGGGACTTTATGAAATGTGGAAGAATCCTCAGTAGGGAAGGGGGTGGGATCTCAGACAGCCACCAATTCTCCCAGGTAAGTAAATGCAAGGGTAGAATATTATACCTTATTCATTCCCAAAAAATGGTCAACTAGAAATAAACATAGTATAAAAACACTGTACAAAACAAACTGAAAAAAAGACAACTTCTTCCAAGCAAGCCTTCTAAAACTATTGTGTTAAGGTATGGGGTCTTGTATAAATAGGGGGTAGAGGAAACACATCAGAGCAGAAAGTACTGGTTTTAATATTTGTGGGGCACATCATTTTTTATTAATGTTAATAAAAGTATATTTACAATTTAACTGCATTCTTCAAGTATAATATTTGAGGAAGTTTTAAAATGTTTTTTTCTAAACTGTTCTTACATGTGTCCCCAGTTTAATACATACAAAAAAAGTTTTCCTTATTCAAATGTATAAAATAATATGTAAAGTTATTTAAAGTTGGCAAATTGAAAAAGACTCTGGCAACAGGCTAGATACATAAATTAGTTGCTGATTCAATAAGTGACAAAGTGCAATAATGCTCAACCAGGAGGTTAGATCTATGTATAGTTGTACCAGGGTTTTTTTTTTTTTTGCCTTCCTCTGGACTAACTATTTCTTATAGGGTTTTATATCTGGGATATGTTTATTTCCCTAGTGGTTGAACTTGATGGACTTATGTCTTTTTTCAACCTAGCCTACTATGTAACTATTTAGTATGTTATAATATATTTTAAATACAGTCTGTCTGCAGCTTTTTTATTTTTTGGTTAACTAAACTACTGAGAATCTAGGGTCTATTTAAAAATAAAAGAGAATAAATGGGCAAGTATGTGATTGGAAGAATAGGTTACTGTAGCAGCCTCATGGGGTTTCCATTTACGCAAGTGATCAATAAGGGATTCTATTTTGGAGTGGAAAAAATACTGTAAGTAGTGAAATTAGAGAGGCCTGTGCAACGTTTGATATATCCTACAAGCCTTTGCTGCAAAAAGACTTTGACACTGAGAAGCAATGAAGGTGACTGCTGAGAGCGGGAGAGAGAAAGGAGGCTGGAATGACAGGAAAGAAGAGGACAGACCACAAAATATAGTTGGGGCTTTTAAATAGAATTGTAATTTAAATTCAGCTTATTTTTAGTCTAAACACCAACATTTTGTAAGTTTAGCAACCTGGCAAATGCACATATAGTTATTTTTGTATCTATGTATGTATCTAACCTACCTGAATCTTTTAATCTAAAGTGAGAGAACTCTGCAACTCAGTATGGAGTAAAGAGATTATATATATGGAAGGAACAGGCAGATCTCTGAATAGTCAGCACGGGCCATGACCAAGAGGTATAATATGAATAGCCAGCATAGGTCGACAGGTCTACCAGGGGTGGCACAATGCTATTAACCAATCATGTTGGTAACACAGATATGAGAATTATCTAATAATCTAGCAGTTAAATTAAATGCATCACTGGTGCCACATCCACCAGCTTTTTTTTTTAAAATGTTGAGTTATGAATAAAATATTTGATTATATATATATATAATACAATATATTTGATAAAATAATCACAGCTTGGCACAGAGGTTTGAGGGCTATTTAAAACCTGATGGGGTACCAAATAAATGGGGGTATCCTAGTTATTAATGGGTGGGCTTGAGGTTGGTGAAGTCCAGACTTCATTGGTGAACAGTTGCTTACTTTGATTTCAAAGCTTTTTTTGTAGTTACCTGCAGGTTGTGTCTGTTAAAATGTAAATCCACTTTGCTGATATAAAAAAAATGTGTTCTGGCATATATTCCTAACAGAACACCAGCGATCTCTAAATTGATCTTGTACAAAACGCAAGTTTGCCATATTGGGTTTCCTTTTTTTTACATTTTTAGAAGAAAACAGTGGCTGCAGACTGGAATGGAAAGACTTTTTGTTAGAGAATTTACAAATGTTTCAGATAGCCTGAATGAAGGCTTCTCTGAAGAAGAAGAATTTTTTGGGGGTTTGGGAATCGTATATTAATACTCTACCAACGCTAACCAAAAAACAAGGTATAGCTTCTTTTAACCAGACTGTATTGTGCGCCAAACAGTTGCTGTGAAACGACCCCCCCAAGTTCTGCTGTAACCACTATATTGTTTATTGTCTCTGTTTCTTCTGGTTGATGTATCACTGACCATGGTCTCTGTTGTATATTGTATTTGTATGTTTCCTAAATCATCATAAAAATAAAGAAAAACAAAATATATTGCAAAAAACATTGAAATTGTAAATAGTATACAATAAAACCCCTTAATTGTTTGTAATGCAAAGTTTATATATTGTGGATTAACAATAAAAGTGCTTTTGCAATCACTAAAATCGAGTTCCATGGGTTTAGGTGTTATTTCAGAATAGGGGTGGTGGACTCGTAATATGTTGTGTAAAGTGAGGAAACTATTATAAATGATACGCTCTCCAGGCTCAAGACATCTGCTGCTTTGGCTGATAAAAGTGTAAACCTTTCTTCTCTGCAGGGCTTTTCTTGCTGATCTCAATCAATATTGATGCTTTTGGAGTTTCTTTGTTGCTGGGGATCCTGAGTTTGGAGGAAGCCTGGGAACTGCTAGAGAGCCTTCTACTGCTATTCCTTAGGTTTGCAGACATTGTCCGATCTATTTGAATGACAGAAGTCATGTTGTGTTGTAGTCTATATTTACCTGCACCACATACAGATAACCGCATTCTATGACCTCGACATTCTCCCCTCAATTACTCTGTTCAGCAGGTGGCAGGTGCTCCGTGGTGCAGGGCTACTTTGATGACCAATTAGATGAATGCTTGATCAACATCAAGACTTAAATGACAGCTAAAGAACATTTTCGTCCAGTAGAACTTCCCAAAGCAAATTATTAACCCTAAGGCATTGTAGCATTGTAGAAGGCTGCCATTATTGTGTCTATACTTGCAGTGGGACTAATGTGGATGACAATGGCTGTAAGCAGAAATAAAACCAAAAGGGCTAGAGTTGCAAAAAAGATCTTTCAGACATGGTTTAACTTGCTTCTAAAGGGATGTATTGGAATCTGAATCTGCAGAGTAGTTAGATACTGGCAACTGCCATTTTAGAACATGGATAGATGATTAATTCTACAAAGGCTTTGGGAGTTTACCAAAGTCAAGAACAAACTAACACTTTCTAAGGGATGTTTCGTGTACAGTACAGATGTGCTTTAAGTGCTTAAAAGTACAACATTTCCATGTGTGGTGACTGTTGTTCTGATATAGATCCAAATACCTCTCACCATGGTCAAGTACCTCTGGAGATAAACCCCATGGGACTGATTTATCCAACTCCTCAAGACGGGAGAAGATGGACTATTGTGGAAGAACCTAGGTGATCCAACAAAGCTGGAATGGATCAAGTCCAGGGGTGAAAATAATTGCCAAATAATGGCAAATTATTTTTAAAGGTCTGTTGCAGGTTTGCTATATCATCCTGGTTCACCTTTGATAGTCTGTCTTCAAAGGGGTTCATTATGACCTCCAGTGATGAAACTGTAAACCTCCATCGGTCTGTGCTGTGTAGCTTCTACTTCTAAGAGCTAGAGAGGAAGATACTTGAAACTTTGGAACACTTTCTGCATCAGGGGAGGCTCAGATTCTCCACATTTCAGAAAACGTTGTTCCAACAAGCTGACTACTGGAATGAAATTGAACATTTCTTAGTAGATTGTATTCCTGTGTCCTCTTGCTAGGTTTACATTCTAATGGTCCTAAGACTGGTGTTAGCCTTTATATCTTTTCACAATGCTTGTTAAGAAGCCCTAGTATTCTTAGTTACTCTTCTAGATTCAAATTTCACCACCCACATTTCTTTCCAGCAGTAGAAGGTGATATAACAAAAAAAATGTGAAAGTGATGTGGTGGAAGAGGAGCTGTGACCCACACCTGCCGCTGATCTGCTAAGTTGTTACAACACAAACACAAGTGACATATAGCACTGCAGTGTGCGTGCACATCAGAGAGCAGAAATAACTCAATCTGCTCAATGAACACATTTCAGTGCTGCTGTCTTCATGTATTTCACAATCATTTCATTTTTCTAGATGTTCATTGTATATTATCATGGTGGTTCGGATAACTTGTGCAGCTTATTCAAAGAGGATTAGACCTTTTTCAATCCTGGGCTCATAGCAAATTGCTGATATGCACTGAGGTCAACATGTTTTCATACGTTGCCCTTGCAGCTATGCTGGCAGCGGGAGTATTTCTGCTGAGCAGGAAAAACAAACATGGACCTAGAAACAACAATTGCCTTTCAGGAACCATTCTTCTCAACCCAACTACAATGCAAAAGCCTGTACAAAATGGTTCAATTGAATGGGATACATCTAAAATTAGTCTGAGAGGTTAATAAACTCTGATTACTTTTGTGGCCTTGTGCACCTTACCCTACCGTTACAAAAACACCTAAAAAACGCCATATGGAGGAGCTCGATAATATGGTTCCTATATACCAGTATTTGTTTAATCTGTTCAGTAGGTGCAAAAATACCTGCAGATCTTGCCAGAATCCCTGTACTACCCTAGGCACTCAGTGATGGTATTTCAAGCAGTTTTTCAATCAGCCCCAGGTCACCTCTGTAAATTACAGTTATTATCACCCTATGGTATGGGACACATGTGACTTTTTGACAGTTTGGCTTAACAAGTGCAAATTCCAAATCCATACACCTTTTGCATCCATGATGATAGATTTGAGGTTCTGTACACACCATCAAAGAGAGACTTCCAGCTGCAGTAATGACCAGATTTAGTTAATGAAGCCACATGGAATCCCTAGCAGTAAATTAAAATTGTTGTAACTGAGAATTTGTCATTTAGCAGTAAGAGCTTGATATGTACAGATTTTCTGATTGGTGCTGGTCTGGTTCTGGGGCCATTATTAAACTGCATTTTAAAAGCTGATAAGTGTTGTGTTTTATTTATTAAGGTTTTTAAGTTGGGTTTGCTGTATTTTTAGTTTGGTTTCTGTGACTATGTATGGGTACTAACTGTACTACTGTAGTCATTTCCCTGGGAGGGTGCAAATTATTGGATGTCCCCTATTATAAAGACAGGTTACATACATCCCCAACACCCCTCATTACCGCAACTTAATTTTTGGGGGACATGAATGTGAGAGAAAGGGATATACCCTAAACTTGGGATTAGGGTACATTGAAAAAGGGTACTTTATCACAGCAACATTGATTAAAGGGCTTAAAAATTCTGCTTTGGTTCAAAACTCACCTTCCATAGGGATGAATAGACATATAAAATGTGTGCAAATCAAGTCAAACCTGAAGGATAAAGTTTCAATATAACCTTATCATTTTTTACATAGGTCATTAAGCATTAAATGACTAATATTAATGTAAATAAAACCAGACAGCAGATATATAAATTAAATGCAGTCTTTTACCACATATCATATAAATAATTAAGTATGAGTGCTGAAAGATTGTCTAAAGTGCACCAACTACCAGCTTGCATATAAAATTTTTATCAGCAATATGTCCAAAAAAAATAGAAAAAAAAAGTATTATAAAAACTATTTTTTAGTCCTCAACATTTTTTTTAAAAAACAAGAAAATACGTACTTGAGCAATGTCTTATATAAATGGGTTTTATATCTGTTGAACTTTCCTTACAGGTTGTTGTTAAGCAGTAAGATTTGTGAATATGAGGTCTTTCCCGCTTCATCATGCTGCAAGGAATTGCCACCTGGGGCCAATTTAATTGCTAAAGGATATCAATTAGTTCAGATCTAAATCTGTCTTGTTACATATCCATACTAAGGCTACAGTCACACCCACCGAACACGTGTTACAGCATGTAATGTGCATTTTTGATATGGCGTGTCAATGTAAAGGTGTGTGGGCTCTGTAATCACCTATATAATACAATATAGTACATACGCCCTCCCTTACATATACATGCTGGAGATGAAATAATATTTAGGCAAGAATGCCCATATACAGACCTAATTATTGTGGACATCTTGCAACATATATATCAATACATGGGCTTCAGTACAAACATATACACAGCCTAGTAATGTACAAATACAGAAAAAATAAAAACAACAGCGATGACATTACAGTTAGGGTTTTGACCTCTCATTCCTGACATCTCTGTAAAACACTCCTCTCCCAAAGGGAGGTACTTATTTATTATATTATATAAATATTCATATACACTATACTATGTTTGTTCCTATGCATTACATTGTGTTTGCAAGATTTAAATGGGTAATTTAATGTCACCTTTATGAGTGAATACTACCCCACTATTGCACTGGTTTGAGTTATTTTACTACAATACTGACCTATAGCACTTTAATGAACATTCACTGCACTGCAAGGCAAACACAAAAGTCTATAAGTGAGCTTCAGTGTGTTCATCTGAATTTTCTTGTTTTGCATTTACGTCAGTTTAAGGCTAATTACAAATAAATAATGACCCCCAAAGAATGAGCACAAAACATGTGAGTAATGTTGGTTGTCATATACACAATGTAATATTCATGCATAGATTTAAATACGTCCTAATAGGGCTATGCATTCATCTCTTTTTTCTTTGGCAGGCTAAAGAATTAAAGAATTAAACAAATATAGACGAAAGGAGCCTTATGAAAGGGAAAATTATTTGTTTGCCCAGATAAGAATCAATTAGGATCATTTTGGTGTCCTGGCTAGATACCCAATTACATATATAGTTACATAGTAGGTTAGGTCCATCAAGTTCGACCATTAGGGAAAAAAACATATCTCAGATATAAAACCCTATAAGACATAGTTGGTCCAGAGGGAGGCAAAGAAAACCCTTCCTGATTCCCAATGTGTTCCTCCATACTACAAACAAAATATATTGCAAAAAAATAATATCTTGATATCTATTATTATTATTACGATTCTTTTAACAGTGTTACTATTGCACCCATACCCATCTCGCAGTACGTACCTATAGACAAAATGTGCCGAAAAAACATCCCTTAACGCCATTACACCACCAGCAGAAATCGGAATCATTGATACAATGGAGCAATAATCTATGCTTTCATGTTGACACCTAATTCTGACCCCCAACATCCAAATAATGGTAAATTGAGACTCGGCAGACTCGGCAATGTTTTTCCAGTCTTCTCTTTGACATGAGTGGAATTGCATGTGATCTCCTGCAAATATTGGCCAACTATTTAAATGTCCAATGTGTTATGCATTCAGAGATTATTTAAGTTACTGATGCCTTTCTTCAAGCTCGAACCTCATCTGCTATTCTTTTCTGACTTCTAGCACCAACAAGGCATTTTCACACAAAAAACTACTGCTCACTGGATATTTTTGGACCATTATCTGTAAACCCTAGAGATAGGTTTAAACGAAAAGCCTAACAGATCAACAGTTTCTGAAATATTCAGACTAGCCTACCTGGCACCAACAAATATGCCATTAAAATCCCTTTTTTTCCCCATTCTTATCACAGTTTGAACTATAGCTGTGCATCTTCCCAATGTCTACATGCCTAAATGTATTGAAATGTTGCCACGTAATTGGATATCTGTGTTAACAAGCAGTTGATCGGTAGGTGTAGTATTTATTACCTATATTTTTTGCCATAATGTGACAGTAGAGCTGATTTGTTTTATTAGAAAATGTATGATCTAAGGTTTCTTAGCACTGAAGCCCTGTAGGTGGCCCAGGTTCATTTACCACCAGGACACCATTTATTTGAAATTTTATCACCATGGGTTAGGGTTACCCCCATGCACTCCAACCCACTCCCAATAACAAGTCGGTTGATTTTAATTGACAATTGGCCCTGTATCTCTTACAGAGACTGAAACCATGACAAATGTAAATGTAATTTGTAGATATGTTCATCTATAGTTGTCGTGAAATCAGTCTTTTGTCTATACCAACATTGTGATGGTAACTACAGTATGCAGTATGTAATGAAGGTAATGTCATTTCCTAATTGATTGTTCCTATTTTATAATGACGAGCCGTTTAAAAGCTGCAAGATTCCTTTGGAGGCTTGGCAGCTGGAGGGTTAATGCATGCAAAATTCTACTGCCTCAGCTTGCTGTGACTCTGCCTTCATCTGATCCAACCCCCATTACAATCACAGCTGCTGACTGCAGCATAAGATGCTCACTGCATACCAATATGATCCTGGGCTTAGCTGGCTGGCACAGCACTGGGTGGGGGGCATGGAGCAGGTGCTCCTATTCATGTCATATGTTTGTATGTATAAACCACGCACACAAGCGCAGAGATGTACACAAATATCATTTATGCTTGTTTATGTGTTTTTGCCAGAAGCGCATTGCGTGAATCAGAAGCAGAAAAAAGCCATTATTCAGCATAGGGGAAAACCCATGAAAACACTTATTGATGCTTCCAGATTGCCATAGCTAAGGGGCGACACAACATCTAACAATTTCCTGAGAAACGTTTTAGAGTAATACCTCTCAAGTTGGGTGTACTGCAGAAGGGAAAGTTTGCAAGAAAATACATTCAAGTGGATAACCCATGGGAACCCATCATCAATAAGCATTCATTGCTTGAAAGATTCTGCAATGATGAACAGTTAAATGTAAATGGTGGGACTGCACTTTTCATAGCATACTGATTAAAGGATCACTGTAATAAAAAATGTTTTTTGGTAAATGTGGAGGGTGGAACTTTATTATTTATTATTATTCAAAGCACTGTCTTCCCAAAAAATCCCCAAGCCTGTAGGGCAGTGTTTTTTTCTGGGTTAGTTATCTTCAGTTAATCAGGTCTAGGTTATGTGTCTTCTATCGTAAAAGAAACTATAAAGTATCTACTGCCAAAGCTCTGTACTCTGAATAAAGACCAGTGTATGGACTTAACATGATTCAATGCCAGGACAAAGTAACTTCTGTGCACATGTACAGGCGTTACACCATCCCCACCATGCCATTCAAGAAGCCAACGACTTCAAACCCTAATGAAAGATGAAAGCAATGATGAGAGACAGGGGCAGAGACAGTGTGGTGCTAGAGGGATTATTTAATTTGGTATGCCTGCCATGATGTGCAACTATACTGTACATAATTGTACATTATGGCAAACATCTACCTAAGGTTAACCTCTGCTTTAAGAAATACTTTTAGATACTCTCATATATGGTTACCAAGTAATCAGGCTGCAACAATGTAAACTAACACATCAAATAATAAAATCAATCCATGAGACCCTACCAATAAAACATTTATTCAGGCAGGACCTTATTTGCAGAAGAGATATTGCCTAAAACCCTAACCTGCCTGATCTATGACTGATCTATGAGTGATTCAACTGGTAATTAAAAGGTATTGGTGGGCACACTTTGCATACATTTTGTCATTATCAAAAAGACAATTGGGATTTATATTCTTATATAGAAGTTTGACCAATATTTCAGCTATGACATGTCCTGTTTTATGATAAAACTGATTAACACAAGAGAATACAAAATGAACTTAATAAATTTCCATACTGGAAGAGGTGTTCACCACAATAACAGAGGAAGAACATTTGGAGGTGCTCATCTCAGGTAGATTTAAAATGAAAGTGCCCCAGCAGTGAAAAAAGGTAATAAAATTCTGAAGGTCCAGGTTGTCTTTTGGGATCCATAGATAGACCTCATTTAGAAAACTGGGCACAGGTCTGTAGACCTCACCTATTAAAAAAAATATTGTTAAGCCAGTATGTCAGACAGACAGGCAACACAAATAGTAAAAGGTCCATGGAATTAAACATATCAGTCTAGACTACAAAATCTTAAAAACAAAAGTTTTGAGGAGGGAATTGAAACATGATTGAAACCTTTAAATACATTAAGGATGTGGATAGGGTTCAGGGGGGCAAAATTCTCAATATGAACCTAAGATCAAGAACATAGGGACATGACCTCAAACCAGCAGGAGGAAAGTTTAAAACTTACCTTAAAAAGTTAATACCCATTACAGTAAATACATTTTAACATGCGTGGGACAAACAGGTCTACAATCAGCCAAAAATGTGGAAAATTGTTTGAAATGTGTTTTAAGAGCACCAGCATGGTAGCACGTGTTCTGGAAAGAAACCTCTAAACATCAAGGCCTATTCTTGCTTTTATATGCAATTGATTTTACTTGATTGTACTTTTACTTTGGGGCATATTGCATCCCACTAGCACCAAAAATACAGGATTTATTTTAAATCAAATACCAAAATTAGACTTATTTGTCTCCCACTACCACCAATGATTGGGGCTTTTTTTTCTCCCATTCATGCCAACAATGATACTTCTTTTACTCTCACTGACACCAATGATTTGGGTTTTATATTTTTCTCAACTCACGTCAATATTGGGACTTATTTTTCTCCCATTTCCTCTTCTTGAATAAGACATTCTCACCGGTGTTTAAAATATGAAACACTAACAGGCAGGTTCCCTAACAGTGGTACCTTTTCCCAAGTGGTGGCTGGTGGCTTTGGAGTGATAAGGTTTTGTGTGTATGGGCATCGTTTTCCTTGAAATGCATTTTATAAGCAACTATGCACTATTTATGTTAATGCCGTATTGTGGATGACAGTTCTGAGGCTGCCTCTAAACTGCTTTGCATTTCTTTGGACACGGAAGGTTTTACTAAAATCCATTTGCATTGCAAGGCAAAGCAAGTCAAAGGCAGCCTTTGAATTGAAATAATGAGTTTGAATGCAAAAGGAAGCATTTGTTAAAGGCATGGTGATTGTTAATTCACTTAATGACATCACTTTTGATGCAGAGTACAGAGATATAAGAATTTAAATATACCGTATAATAAATTATAATATGAACTGCAGATTTTAATAAAAATGCAAAAATGACATACTGACTTAGTTTTTCTCTGAATACTGTATACTGCAATGTATACTTAAAAGCTCATCGCCTAGAAAACAGAAAAAACTGAAATTAAATTTTTTTGCCAGGTTAAACAGCTGAAATATATAAATATTTTTTACTAATCTTAAGATTTGTACAGATCTTGTGGGCAGCACGGCCAGCCTGGTGAGCTGGGATTTCCATACTGCATTTAGGCAGCACTTAATGGTCACCTCCCCACCCTCTATTTAACTAGATTGTGAAGCATTAGATTAATGCTCCAGGCTCCGGATCGTGCATGTGCGGGGAGTCATGTGTCACTCAAAGAAAAAGAAACTTCACTCAGAATGACGTCATGATGCCAGAACCCTCCTACTCTCCAATCACAAGTCTGAGCTCTGGACACAACCCGCCCACCTCCCACTGGTCCACCTTCCACTGGTCCTCCCACTGGTCCACTGCTCTGGCTGGTACACCGTTCTTGCCGGTCAGGAGAAGGACCCCGCTGGGGGGCGCACCGACAGAGCATCAACATTATTTATTATAAACAATAAGGATACTATCGCATTTGTAATGGAATCAAATATAATGTATTTGTTACTGATAATACATTTTCAGTTGTGCAAGGGTCCAAAAATATCAATATCATCTTTTTTTGTGTGGGTTTTATCTTTAAAATATGTATGATGTTTGGGGCTTTTCAGGCTAAAAATGTACATATGTATGTATGCACGAAAAATTAATTAAATGCTCCAGTACTGAAAGGATTAGAGTAAGTTTACAAGCAGACCTTCTGTTTGTTATATTTGTAGAGAGAGAAATAG
This sequence comes from Pyxicephalus adspersus, assembly GCF_032062135.1. Lineage (NCBI taxonomy): Eukaryota > Metazoa > Chordata > Amphibia > Anura > Pyxicephalidae > Pyxicephalus > Pyxicephalus adspersus. Next base: position 12,023,440 of record NC_092868.1, read on the forward strand.
GAGGGAGAGATGAAAATAACAAAAACTCACCCACCAGCTGGAAAAAACAGGTCCTGCGGTGTTCCAATTCTGCATCATGTGATCTGCAGCCGCAGTACCCTGGGACGCTGACCTCAGCAGAGCATCCATTGAATGAACACTCTGCTGATTTCGGCACTCATCAAATGCAATATATAAGTACAGAACTTCCCAAGTGGAGGTCTGCTGTCAATAAGGATGCATGCCACTGTAGTTTCTGCCAAAGAAGAGCATTTTTAAGAATAATAATAATGTGCCAAAAGAAAAACATTTTTACTTATTTATTTTCATAATATAATCTCTATATTTAAACCTTCTATAAGTTCAGTCATTGTTCAACTAAAGACATTATATTTATGCTTATATTTTATTAATATTGCAAGCTCTGAGTTCAAAGACATTACTATACGGTAATATAACATGAGTAATAATAATGGCAAGCATGCACTCTGCTTGTGTTCCCATTGCATTTCAGAGGCATTTTAACTTTTACAGATGTGAAATACAGCTGTTTTGGAGTTGTAGAGGTTAAATGAGAGCTCTGTCCCAAAACAATCAATTTCGTTTTCAAAGAGAGTCACAAGGGCACCAATTTTGAAAATATTGAACTGGATATATGTGTAACAGTTTCTAATGACTGCCAACAAACATCCCAAACTGTAACATGAAAACACTGTAACATAACAGTGTACAATTAAAAATAACTGATAATATGAATACTGTATATTCCTTGGATATTGTTCTTTACAGGTTATTCCTATAAAGTCCTAGTTCATTGGTTGAAAAAAAAAATTGGCACATGCCGCACATGGGAGGAAACTGCCTAAAACTATATAATTATGTATGCATAGAAATGTTAAATAAAGCCTGGTACACATCAGTAAATCATCTGCCAATTTTGCACATGACTCAATTAGTAATTAATTTCTGGTAATTAATTTTGGAAGACCTGATTTATTCGATCATTTGTACAACTACCACATGTGTATTTTTTATTTAGATTTAATAGCACAAATGATTGCATCCTAACTGTTTCAGAAAAATTGGTTGGTTATGATTGATCAAAAATAGATTGGTTTCCATTCTAGTGATTGGAAATGGATTGAAAGTATAAAATTTACTCATGTGCTCCAGCCTTACAGTGCCATGGATTACAACAAAGAAGATGGGAACCTCAGTATCCATCTAGCACCACCAAAATTACTTTGGAAATTTGAAAAACATTGGGCCTGATTTACTAAATTGTTCCAAGACTGGATAAGATAGACCATCATAGGAGAACTTGAATATTCCAGATTTGGATCACGCAGTTTCTACCATGATAGTCTATCTTCTAAAGTCTTTGTGAGCTATCATAAATGAGCACCAATATGTAAAGGCACAAACATTTACAGTATATAACAATGACAACATGGCATGGACTAATCTTTCTTGGATCACAAGCTTCAGATATTGTAATTTTATTGGCAGTGTATTTAAGTGCAGAGATGACTTCCAGGATTCAGTACAGAGGGTCCTGGCATGGGATAGATAGAGGCTAGATATGGGAACTTAGTGGTAGAGCTTTAGAGAGTTTATGGATTGTTATGTTCAGAGGATAGATGGTAAAATTATAGAAAGTGATGATAAAATGGTCACTTTTTAAAAGGGTTGTTTGTTAAAAGCAGGGATGGGGTGGGGGCATTAATACATAACCTGCTTCCAATAAAAAATAAAGGAAGCTGGGCTCTGCTATGGGAAACACATTTTAATGCAAACAACAATTGTTAAAAATACCATACACCACATAAAGGCCTTTTCATGCAACTTAGAGGGTGCCATTAAAAATACAAACATTCTTTTAAATATCATGCTTGGGGCATGCCTGAAAGCTTTTATGGAACAATATGATTTTCACAGGCAGTTTCAGCCTGTTGCAAAGGCTATGAGGCAGTTTGTATTTTATATAAACCTTTCCAATGGCTAAGAGCACTGATAAAAAGTAAATATAGCAGTCTGCCGGATGTGTTTTTAAAAGTATAATTTTAAGCAGTTATAATTTTAAGCAGTTTTTTAATTCTTATTAAAAAATTCAAAAAATATACTTCCCTTGAAAATTAGTCCATCATCCTAGTTAGGATCTTAGATTAACAGTAAACTAGGTATTAGGATAAGACGAATTATGAATCTCAGGGTAAAATATAAATAAAGTGTGCGGTAAAAAATAGATAAAGCATGCAGAGATCGTTCATTATTTAAGTTTGAGGAGAAGAAGGGTTAAGCATTGGGTGCTGTTTACAACACTGAAACATTTAGTGAAACTGTACCAAAAATCCTGGGACTAAAACATATGCCAGAGCATTAATTGTTTGCAGCCAATCAAATTATATCCGTATGGGTATTATTATATGCCAGCCACTTGTGTGCACAGGCTACATTTGAATATGTATGACTTGCTATGAAATGTATGGTCCAGCATTCAAATATATGCTGGCTAAGTAGGGGCATCTACTACTACTTGGTAAACGCAAGGTCTGCACCATTTGCAGTGAATTATATGCTACATATGCATCAGTGTATCATCAGCAATTATCTATATAAGTAAAAAAATATTATGTAGGAACTTATTTTTTCTCAAATTAAGTCCCTGCTGTACCATTCAAAATATCCAAAAATAGACAGCTTTCCAATTGCATACAATTGTTGCAGACCAGGGTTCTACAAAGTGGTCAATATTGCAAGGATCTATTGGACTTTTCAATGGATTAATTAAAATAGTTAGAGTTAAATGTATGTTAGGTGTTTTCTAAATGATAAAAGGTTGATTAGGGAAAATGAATGATTTGTGGTTTGTGTAGAACTCACCACCAGTCCAATGTCCTGAAATTGAGGTGGCAAGCAGCAAAACAGTAAAATCTGAGGTTGGCTTGTCAGCCGCCAGGAAACCCAACCTTGAATTGTCCCTATCAGCTGTGTGTTATTACTGGACTTGTTTACCAGAGTGATTTGTGTGATGTGTCTGGGACCTTCCATCCGGCCCCTTCTGGGAAGCATAAACATACGGATTTACTTCTTGTATTGGATACGTCCTTCCACTTCAATCTATGCTGAGGAGCCAGTCAGTATACCCATAGAAAAAGAAGAATTGATTGCTGTACATTTACTAATAATTCAAAATTGTGACAACCATAGTGCAGATTCTTATATTCTTATACTAAAAAAATCCTATCACTGTGATTCACAAGAATTAATTTTGGATCTAAAGCTTCATTTACCAATGAAACAATGTCTATGTGCCTGTTATATCAAATTACTTTCATTAATATTGCTACAAAGCCTCCATAATAATTTTAGTTCTTTACATAAGAAAATGATGAAGTGAAAGAAAAAGTAATATATACATAATTTTGAGAGCCTGGCTCTGCTGATGAATAATGGTGAATTAAAATACATTTCAGCAGTGTCTAAGATGTATTATTAAACATTTCAAAGAAATATATGGAAATATTCTGAAACATTTATCCATTCTGGTTCATACCTAAAAGTATATATTACTGTTTCATTATATTTCTTATCTTATGTATGTATTATTTAATACTTTCTAAAGGAAGAAGGGGACATAAGAAAGTTTGCCTAGGGGAGAAAAAAGTATAAACCTGGCCTTGCTTTAAAGTACAGATCACTGTTAAATCCTGAAATGTTTAAGAAAAAAATCTTCTTGTCTTCCTTGGATTAACAACAAAGAGAAGTGTCCAAATCTTGGGGGACCCAGCATTGTAGCTTTTTGGTGCACATTAAGTGCTATTTTTTTTGTGAGTGTTTTATAATCAATAAAAAATTTTTTGTTGGAATACAATGTTGCCATAATGGACGATGATGTGATGCAATGCGGTCCTTGCTCTGTTTCATTCAACAGGCCTACAGGTGACAGGCAGAGTTCTTAATTAAGTCTCATAATCACACATGTGAATTTAGAGTCACAGTCATGGAAAGCTGATAAAGTGCTAATAATAATTATGGAAAAAAAAAGAGCACATGCTTTGTAGATTGAGCTTATTTATAGTTATTAAACCGTGACTTCCTTGAAACTTCCCCATCCAACCTCATTAGTTTTGGCAGAAGCAAAGGTAAAGCTCTCATATTTTATTTAAAATTTACACATATTTACTAAAAATCCACCAACAGGCCAGCTATATCACTCACTGATATAAACTTTTTTTTTTGATGCTAGTGTCTGGCATAGTGTAGATTGCCACAAACTTTAGTATAACTGACATAAATCTGTAGAGGAAAGGGCAAAAGGAACTGCAAAGGCCAGTGTAGTAAAGATAAACGTGACAGCAGGGAATAATCCAAGCCAGGCTGTATGTGTAAGCATATTTCATGGAAAACATAAGAAATGTAAATGTCACTACCCATCTGTAGTGTGCCATTAGGTGGATAACTAGGACTTAAAGAATAGGTGCCCTTATTACTCATAATTGAAAACTACTTAAAAAGTTTTGGGCTGAGTTAACCTTGAAAGTTTTGATAATTAATGTCCTGCTTAGGAACAGACACCGCAGGATACCTATTATCTATGTCTAATAAAAAACCCTTCAAAACCTTAACTTTAGAACCAATCACTGCCAATTACCAACAAAAATGCCCCAGGGCCCAGTAAGGGCAACCCCATTGGACAGAAAGAGGGCATTCCGTGGGAATTAATGTTGGGGGCTAGCCCCTAGTATCAAAGTAAAACTAGTAAAACAAAGAGCCACACAAAGTAGGGTTTTTTGGGTAGCCAAGGTAATAGCTGGCATCTCGTATTGTCCATAAGACTTATACACTTAAACATTGAAAATAGCCAACAGATTTACAAATAAAGCCCACCTTGGAAATCTTTGCTGTAAAATTGATAAGATCGACTGTACCATTCTTAATATACCCTGTGTCAATGAACCTATTCATTAGAGATTTCCAGAAGATCCTGCTTTTTATTCTGCTGCTGTTAAAAGTGCGACTCCTAAAAGTGAAAATTAGCTCAATGAATAACCAATGTATTTCTTCTCTCCTATTTTAGTTCATTAGCCTTGTTATTCATTCAAGTGGCATTAACTCATTTTTCTCTTCCGTTCTAAGGGAACAGCATGAACAAGAAGCTGGTTTGAAGACAAGATTGAACACTCATAAGCTATTTGTATTGGCTCACTACAACATTATCAACACCATTGCTTTCTTTTAAATGACTAGATTTATATTCCATAGTATCTGCTAGCTTATAGCGGAAGAACATGATATCACATACAGTTCTACAGATGTTCCAATGTACTCTTTTTAGATCCACCCCTGTATTATTGTTACAACCTTCTCCTATGACTCAAAACTTTCACAAATGTTGGTTGTTAATCAGTTGCTGTACACTATAGAAAACAGAAAATGTCTTCCACTTTGTTCTGGATTTATCCTAATAAGTATTGTTTAATACAAGTCAAACTACCCAAAAACACTACAACAAAATGTTCAGAAAACACTAAAGTTATATATCAAAATACACCCATGGAAGCCCTAACCAGTTATCCTGCCTTAGACATCCTGATCCACTGTTTGTAGACCAAGTCCAGAGAAATTGATCAAACTAGTAAGTGTGTATACACAGTATGCTCTTGTACAACCCATGCATAAAAGCGAATGATCAAGGCATATAATACAGATATGTTCAATTGTGGGATTTATGTCTCCAAAAGGAAGGGGATGCCTGTGTCTACTTGTACAGGATAACATCTAGATATATTGTACACATACAAGTATATTAAAGGGCCATGCATGCCAGTGCTAGATGCAGTTTGGGACGGGGGCGCAGGCAGTGTCTAGTCCATTCCAGGAGATGGAGAGTGGTTACAAAAAATACATTGGATTCTTAATGTCTTTTTGAGTTTTAATTCAAGTATGATGCACATTGACAAAGCAAAATCCTAGGCGATCATTATGTAGACTCAACATCCATGGTCAGGGTCCAATGTTACCAATAGGTGCATGTCTTCTCCAGGTCCCAGCATGTATATTCTCACTTCACTGCAGGTGACACAACAAAAGCTTGATTCTGTATCACAACATCTTGGGATGCTCATTAACCCAGAGGAAAAATACACACAATTTAAACTTCATCAGTGTTTCACATGGTCTGAACAGAGTGAAATGCCAGATCAGTGTGAGGTCCTATAAGGAATGGATTCACTATTGCATCCTTGCCCCTCACACAGCACGTTACAACACTGAGTGCTTTTCCAAAATGCAGGGAGGGAAGGAGGAAAAAAAAGATGGGCATATATTGCCAAGAAAGCCATATTCAAGGAGTATACCATGCTGGCCAAAGGATGGGGGCTTCGAGAGAAAGCTTTCTGCTCTTTGTGGTACACATGGAGAGGTCACACCAGGGATATGGGAACTGGGCTATGTGGATTGCTGTGAACATACTCCGGGTTTATAAAAGTGAACCCAGCAAATTCACTCTGATCGATGCCAGCTAAGACAAGTTGATCGGGAGGTGTCAGAACTGGAGCAGCTCGGGTGAAGAATTTGTCAAAGTTTTCTCCACTTTTCCCACACTGCAAAACAAAATGATAAAAGTCAATTGAAAATTGTGAAAATGCAGAGCTTGGATAACTTACACAGAACCTTCTAATACCTGATAGGTAATACCTGACTCCATGCTAAAAAATAAATATCCAATAGGATGACAACACTTACTGGCCAACTAATGGTACCCAAATTCCTAAGACAAAGATTTGCATCTTGGTATTTGCCTAAAATTGCAGCTAATTTGTCTGTCCCCAGCAGACTTGATGGAAATGGAATAAATATACCAGAGCTATTTTACCTGCCAAAAGATTTATTATTCTTCCCACTTAGTCCTGTGATTGACATTTCTGTGTCAGGCTGGTGAAATGTTCTTTGCTTTTATGCAATAAACAATAAGGACAGGTAACCACCTTATCCCCAGACCATGACTGGACTATAATGGTGCCGCAGCTGTTCACCCTCTGTGGCTTTGCTTCTTTTCTTCTTAGTATAATGAAAAGCAGAGTGCCTTACTTGCTTCTAGTGTTGCTTTGCCCCTCTTAATCTAAACTTTGCTATACAGGGGATTAAATGTTGGCTGATTTTAAATTAAATAAGATACTTATAATGCTTGAACAACATTTTTTGTTGATGATAAAATAAATGCATTCATTGTTGTTTTTGTATCTGTGTCTGAATTTTTAAACTTTTTTTGAAACTTAGTCACATTGCCATTTAGAGGCAAAGTTTGATTTTTCTGCAAAGATTTTACCTTTCACCAGTGATACTTACTTTGACAGTACTCTCCCCATTACTCCTCTGCATAGTCATGGAAGCAAGAGGAGGATGGAGAACAGAGTTGTATGGGGCGCAGACTTCAGTGCAAGGTAAGTGCTGTCCACTAATTCTAAAAACTGGCACAATTTTAAAATCTGGAACTGTGCATGCACAGTGAACATGCTTACATATGTAGTCATGTGACATCTACCATAACAGCTGTTCAATATCCAACCGGATATACAAAGGAGTACCCATCTGCAGATTAGTAGCAAAAGAGCTTAAATGTTCTGCAATAATCAACACTTGTTTGCGCACCAGCTGAAGCTATAAAAATATCAGCTGAGTGGCAAGGTACATGCTTTTGTCTAAATAACTTGATGTTCACTATTGTAAGGAATAGGAAGAGGGTCAAATGATGCCTTGCAGGTCGGCTGCCATGGTACATTGGGATGCTTTTCAGAAGAAATGTCACTGCAATATACCTACATTTGTTACACTGCACAGCTAGAAATAACCCTTAAGTATCCGTTAATAAAGTTATCAAGTTATTAGGTATCTTTTCGGGTCTTTTGCCAGTCTTAATCTTGTGTGAACCAAAATCATAGTATATAGAGGGAAGACAGACAAGACATACTAACATCAAACCATTTAAATCTAAATAAATCCCCTTTGGAAAAAACAGTAGGGAAGGAATCCATGTTTAACATTGAGTTAGACTAGGATAAAAGTGACATTGTGTAAAATGATCAAATAAAGTAAGAAGTAAAACCAGTTACCGCTTTTAGAACTTGCTTTAATAATTATTAAAAACTAGGGTAAGACTTCCAATTTTTACAATAAATATGAACACTCACAGGGCGTGGTTTGAATGGTGGTTGGATTTCAAGACATTCTAAACGCTCCCAGTCTATCCAGCGGAAAAAGGCATGGTCCCGTATATCACGTTCTCCATCACACCCAGAACCGAGCCGTTTCAGTGGATGCTTTGTTAGCAACTGGAGAAGAAATACCATTAGACAGACAATTAAAGTATTCATCCTGCAGGGAAATTAAAGAATTGCTACCCTTTCACAACAAATTACAGCCTAACACTTTTTAACAACTGTAGCAATAGTTTTTCATTTTTGAATAAGTAAGTAGATTTCAAGGATATACCAAAATTGTAAGCACCCCTGACATTCTTATAAGGTCTGGCCCAGCCTTGTAACTGTCACTTTTGATTTTCATATAAATATGAATACAAAGACTAGTGAAAAAAAAGCATTACTGATCACCATTACCATTAATAAATACCAATATTTACCAGAATAAAATTATTTACTTATCATGGTCCTTTAAATGAGGAACTGTTCCCTTTTTCAGAAGGAACACTACAGTAGTAATTTTTATGCGACTTTAAAAAACAATATCCATAGTCACCTGGAAAAGCCTTCCTTTGTAGATCCATACTTTATCCACTCACCTTCTGTTTACAAGGTTTACCTGATCTAAGTGCTATCATGTTTTACTGTTCATGTGTTTACAGCATGAGAAGATTAGTAAGGGATGTAACACTGTGTACCACATGGTAACATTCCAGTTTAGCACTTCGGCCCATTATATTCTCCAGCCAAGATTGAAGGCCTTGGGGATTACCTTCAGCATTCCCCCAGCACCACCCATTCCTAAGTCATGAGTGCGGTGGGCCTACATTTTTAGCAAAAGGCAAAAGTTGCAGAGAGAAGGTTTGGAAGACAGCAAACACCTAGATAGAGAGTTTTTATACTTGTACCTTTGTAGACCTCTTTCCTTCCCTTCTCACTCAGCAGCTAGCTAGTTAGGAAAATGAGTCCTGCTAAGCATGTTCAATGATATGTCAATTGCAGAGTTATTGGTAGTTAATAAAACAGCCACCACTGAACTTCTAAAGGGCCACATGCATACCCCTAACCTACTTGCACTGCCCCACTGCCTACATTCACGCCAGTTTAAAATATTATTAACTTTGTTACCCCTTTGCATATGGAGACAGCCTCTCTAGACATAGATTTAGGATAAGATACAGTCTGCTCCATAATGGATTGGAAAAGCTCATCTTCATCTTCACCATCAAATGGAGGCTGTTGTGACAAAGGAAGACTGATTCAGAAACACATTAAAAACATCCATAATACAAACTGAACACAGTTCTTAACCTTTATAGAAAACAGTGCAGGGTTTGTTATGAAGCCACAGAATATCTAAATGTACTGAAGACTGCAAAGTGTCCAGAAAAGCCAAATTAGACACAGCTCCATATTTTTCTTTATTTGTTAAAAAAAAAAAATTAGTAAATTAGTAAATCACCAAGGCCAGGAAGAAAGAAGAGGTAAGAAGACCACATCCAGAACAAAAAACACCAGTTTAGACTGCCTGCCGTAGATGGCTAATGACAAATGAAGGAGCTATAGTAGCTTTAGTATTTCTTTATTATACTTCTACTTATACTTGTACTTATACTAGTAATGTCCAAGGGTCTCATTCTCTGGGATAAAATTAATATTGCATTTGTTACCGCAATGTTATTACCAAATCATCTTTTTACAAATTTAAATGGACGTGGTCGACAGCAGATATAATGAGGCCCTTGAAGAATAATTCCACTCTAGGAGCTTTTCAAGTTTCATTGGAATTTAACATGCCTGCTCTACAGAGAATTACATCTTGTTCTGCTCTTTAAAAAAATGAAATGAATTAAGACATAATTACCCTGATTTACTGAGCTTTTACATCATTTAAGAAGTGCCGAATTGTGATTTAAGTGTATCTAAAGCCCAAAACATATATTACATTGACATTAGGGAATACAAACAAAGCCTCTTATCTAAATCTATCATATATCAATTTACATGCCCTATGCAAATCTAATAAGTATCTGGACACTATATATGAGATATACAAAACTGAAATTACCTGTCCTGCAAGCATTTCATACAGCAAGACTCCATAGGACCACCAGTCAACAGATTTTCCATAAGGTTGATATGCAATAATCTGAAAAGAATAAATACATATTAAAAACAATGAATGGGGTCACTAGTTACTAGTTTTAATATCCTTTTTTGACAACATTTAAAAATATATTTTAAAAAAATTTCCAGTTTAAGAACCATACATTAGGCAATTTGGGATAATTAAAATAGCTTGCAAACATTTAAAAGATTATGTCCAGTTAATGTTTACTTGTGGGAGGCTTAACACATTTTGTCACCAATGGGCCTGACGTCTACTGACAAAAGTGGGCCTGTTTGTTGAACAGGCTGAATATGGAAAAGTGGATCACTGCAGTGGCACAGTGGTGGAAAACATTGAGGTGTGTATCGGTACAGTAGCAGCAAGTAAGGAAGGGGTTAGTGGGGGCATGTGGAGAAGTGGTGAGTGTGTGTGGGGGGGTATATTGTGCAGAATCGGGTTAAGAAGGTGTGGGGTTTGCTATAAGATGCAGTAATAGCTGGTTTAAGGCAGGGGTCACCAAACTTTTTGGACTAGTAGGCCATTTCAGGAGGCAAAACAAGGCACACTAGGCTAGAAGAAACAAGGTGTCCAAGGAGAGTTTTTTTCCAACCGTGACTGCAAGCGAGCAGCCTCAGCCTTCCGCTCATCCGCGGTGTAGTCTCTATACGTGTGCGCGTGCTTGGCATTAATATGCCCCTTGAGATTCGACCCCTTGAAAGTGCTGTTGGTGTCATTGCCACTACACACAGGGCTTTGTTGCCGAAGAATAATTCGTCAGTCCATTCGGGGTTGAAGACACGACGTTCAAGGTCAACCTTCCAGAGACTGGTAGCTGTGCATTGCTTCTGCTCTTTAGGCATAGTAATTGGGGTTATTGTGCGGGAACTCGATCATACCGCGGGAACTCGCAATAACGCGACAATTCAATTAGGCCAGATCCAACAATAGGGGGCGGCGTTAGGCCAGACTGAAATACTGACTTGGCCGTATCCAGCCTAAAGGCCAGAGTTTGCATGCCTCTGGTTTAAGGGATGGTGGTGACAAGGCAGGTGCAGTCAAGGTGGTGACGGGGTTGCTAGTACTATAAAGAGATAGTTGCAGGCAAAAAAATGTGGTTATCTGTGTGATGGTGGATGGTGGCTCCTTTAGTAGTTGTAACTCTAGATGTTGTCCTCCCAGACAACAGTAAAGGTCTGGGAAGGGGTCAAATGTTTGGGTTGTGAACCATAATGGTGGACATTGCAATGTCTATGTAAGCCACAGCAGGACCATCCAGGTCCATTTCCCATCATGACAAAGATTCACCTGCTATATGAACCACTCTTGAGCTCCCCACTGGCTATGCTGATGCTACCATGCTTTTTTAATAGAAACACAATAAACTCCACTAGGTCCTTTATAAATATCTGCATGCTCTTTCAGTTATTGAGCTGGCGAATTTTCCCACATGTCTAGAACTTGATAAACACACATCTAAAATATGACTTAATACATTTATTACTGGCCTGGTATGTCCATCTACAGTCAGTAACTCAACTTTTAACTCAATACTGTGCCCTCTTTGCCCAGTTTCATTTTCTGGCTGCCTGCTAATTGTCAGAAGTGATACAATCGCTGCTAGAGGGGAGATTCTGCCTATAAAGGATTCTTACTATAATGGCAACTTAGTGTGATCAGATGGGAGCAGGGCAAGGGGGCACAGACATCTTCTCAGCATGGGCACTTGGGATGGGGGAATAGCCCCAGAAATGTCTATAAAAACTACAAGGAGACCCATAACCATCTTGCTTCCCTTCTTAAGACCTTAGCTCCCCTACCGCCTTAAATCCAACCAGTGCTGCTTAGTTTATTGTACCCAACAGAGCCCCAAAGCCTCTCTTTGTCAGTCTCTTTTGGTCCGACACTAATGCACTGACATTTTTTCCTTAAATGACTATTGACATAGCAACAATTTTTTTTCTAGTAACACCATTAATCCACTGACCCAGAGACATATTTTTTTGTACACTGATGCCAGAGTTTTTTCTTGTTGTGTTACCACTGTAAGGGCCATATTCATTTTTCCATTCCCTGCAGTATGCCACAAACGTTGGCACCATTTTGGTGCATTCTTTAACCATCACACACAGTTTTGGTAGGTATGATATGTCTGCTGGACATGAACCTCCCTTAAGAGTGGTTACAGAAGTAAAAGTTTCAATATAATGTCTGTCTAATCATTTGTTGTCTAATATAATGAATTGTAACTTCCATTTTACATTTTGATACTTACTGCATCTAATAGGCAAACCATAATTCTCACACAGTGTCTTATGCAGTGATGATCAAAACCGCTCTTCTGCTAACATGTATTAGACAAGATTTTTTACCAGTACCCTACCATGTGCCCTCCCCAAAAAAATACATAGCACCCAGGAAGAGTTTACATTGGCATTTAATCCAACAAGTCCTTTACATTTATTTTTTTTTCAACTACAGCTAAAACACCAGCAAAAAACACAAATCTCTCCAATAAGATTAAAATTATTGTTTAAATAAATGTTATTGTATATATGCATTATATTGACTCATCATACTCATCATCAACAGTCTACATTTTAGGAAATCATAAAAGTCAAAAGTAAATTGAAATATTCCCAGTCCAAAAAAAAGATAAATCGTTTTGCTTTGCACCACTTAAATACAGTAAGTGTTCATTTGTATTTATTTATAGACTCTTTAATGTAAGTTTTCACATATTCTACTTTATGTCCCATCCTGACAACTATTTCTTATCACATTAAAGCAAAAAGGAGGGAACAGCAGGGGATTTAGTATGGCTCAAGGGTTTTATATGTAATTGTTCAAGATATATACAATAGTAGAACATACATATATTATATATAGACAAAGACCATGTAAGTAGCCCTCACTTCATTCAGAGGGTAACAAGGACTATACAATACCAAATACAACTGCTTTAGTTTATTAGAATCTTTAAGTATACTGGCAAAACTGGATCCCCAGTGCTGACGCGTTTCACCGGTTTTGATGACATGTGTCTGTTACCTTTATTGGTATAATTGTAATTACTTTTTCTGCATGTTTCTTGCTTTCGTTAGTATTATCACTGTTTCCTATTAATCCCCTGAGGAAGCCAAAATGGGCTACTTACATGGTCTTTGTCTATAAATATTCTATGTATGTTCTACTATTGTATATATCTTAAACAATTACATATAGAACCCTTAATCATACTAAATCCCACGCTGTTCTCTCATTTTTGCTCTGACATATCAATTTAGGGGCTTGGCTCTTAGCAACATTTCTGAGTGGTATGAGAACACTCGCCCTCCATACCAATATTATCACATTATTTAAGTATTCAATTGAATCAGTGCATAACAAATTGTGCATAAAAAATCCTTTAAAATTAAATATATATATATATATATATTTTTTTTTTTTTTTTTTTTTTTTATGCAAACACACACACAACACACATTAAAAATGTAAGACATTTATGATAGGTTGGTTGACCTGCAGTGCAGATAGACTTTTCTCCCCTATTTGCAAGCAAAGATTTCAACCTTCTCCTCGGTTCAGAATTATTATACAGTCATAAAGCACAGATCATAATGTGATGCTGCAGAGGTTTTATTAGCAATCTATAATATGTAGAAGAGCCAAATGTATTATGCAATACCATCATTTATCATGAAGGCAGAAGTTATTTACTAGATCTATGAATAAAGAGTGTAATGTTCACTATATATTTGTTTTTAACCTCTTGCTACTATATCAGGCCTGGCAATTCATGCTGTGCTCCCAGGTTTTTAACACCCACCAAGTTAGGATCTGAGGGAGACAATTAACCAAACTGCATGTTTTTGGCATTAGGGGAGAAAAGAAGTGCCTGGGAGAACATACCAACAAGTTTAAAATAGCAAAGATAGCATCCTGCCGTCAAACCTAGGACGGCACAGTGCACCAACTGCACCAACTGTAGCACACCCAATGTCCACTATACGTAACTTGTAAATATATTCTTACATCAGTACTTATCTTGGTCCATATGAATACCTACTATGTATGTTTTCGAGAGAAGAGGCTTTCTTCTGGTAGCCCTTCCAAACAAGCCATACTTGTACATCTATTTGTACTTTTGTGAACATTTAGCATGCTGAGGCCTGTAGAGTGTGAGATGTAGCTCCTGTTTTTTTCTGTATCCCTCCAAGCACTGCATGGTCTAATCTTTCCCACTACTAATTATGGACTTTAGTTCATACATAGAAACAAAAGTACCCGCACTCTGTAGTCCGAGTGCCACATCCCTACTAAACAATAAAATAGAAGTACAACAAGGGTTAAAAGAGTATTCCTTGATAAAGATGGGATTTTAACGTGCCTATTGAGATAAAATAAACATATTTTATTCTAATTTCACATTTAAAATAGTCGATAAATTGTTATCTGCTAAAACAACACAAATGCACTCAATCACAGCAAAGTACAGCCATAGAATCAGGGACCCCAGAGAAAGGGGCGTATGAAACACCAAAACCTCTGTTCCAAGCAACTTGCTTTTGTTCTACTGCATATGGTATTTCAAGGTGATTGATACTCCTTTCCCATGAAGAAGCGGGACTTACCTGCGAAACGTGTCTAGTATCTTTTTTTTAACTGATTTCATCTTGGAAACACCTTAAAGTGCATTTGTTCTGTTTTATAACGATAATTTGTGGACTTTTTTAAATGTGAAATAAAATAATTTTTTTTTTTTATCACAATAGTTACGTCAAAAATCCTATCTTTATTAAGGCCTACTGTTTTTAAGCCCTTGTTGTACTTCTGTTGTGGTAACACACACCTGAATGCTCCAGACACATCAACTACCAAAACTACTACTTTTATAGAAGTAGTCACACGATGATGATGATGATGATCAATACATTTAATTAATTTGAATAGAAGCACCTGCTTGCTCATTCCTATGGAAATTCCTATGGAAATGGTTTATTTTTCACACATCGCTTCTTCATTTTGACTTAGTCTTTGTTAAACAAATATGACATGGTGTAATAAGTCATGTTTTTTTGTTCATCTGTGGTTGTATTCACTTAATTTTAAGACTTGCTAAAGACCAGATTTTCAATGTGGCCTAATATGCATGTGAAAGAGGGTGAATGTTATTTTTCTGCTTATCTACAGTTATGGGAAAGTTAGGTTTACATAGTACAATGATAGTACAATGATTTCCAGAATCTTACATTTTGAAACACAGAAACCGCAGAACAGATCTTATATAACCTTATAAATCTGCACATACAGCAGCTTTTACAAAAGGTCACACACGTCAGTGAAAATAAGAATAGAGCAGCAGTCCTGATAATAAAAAAAGAGATTGAGGAAAAATGGTATGTGGGATTCTTGCATGGAGTCAAAGTGGCTCTACTAAAATGAAACTAAATAAAAATTATTTTATATTCTCCAAAGTAAGTTTAGTCTAATCTGAAGGGTAGGGGTGTTGTAGTGGGGAGGGTGCAGCTGGGGAAGAAGCCTCCCCTGGATGTTTCTAAAGCTCTGTACAGATGTCAGACATCAGATTACTGTTGCTGGAAGCAATCTTTCATAATCTTTTACAGAGACAGGAGAACAAACTAGAGCTGTACAGAGTGGGCCTGATTTATTGAAGCACTCCAAGGCTGGAGTGGATACACTTTCATCAGCAAAGCTGGGTGATTCAAAAAACTTGGAATTAATCTGGTCCAGCATTCAAAACATTTGCAAATAGCAAATTACTTTGAAGAAATCCACTCCATGATTGCTGGATCACCCAGCTTCACTGATGAAAGTGTATCCTCTCCAGCCTTGGAGAGCTTTATTAAATTGGACGCACTGTGTGAGTCTATTCCATGGAGGTGGGAGTGTGGAGGACAAGAGAGCAGGACTCTTTTGTGCTCTTTAGGAAAGTACATCTACCATTTGCTCGGTCAATCATCAATTTACCAAGTGGATTGATGAACAATAATACATTTATTTTCATTGTACACATTGCAGGATTTCTGGCCAAGATGATCAAGACTGATTAGGCAACAATTATCTAGCTGTTTACATAGCTTAACATTAACCACCTCCCGTACTCTTTAAAACTGGACTGTACAAAAAGCAGCCCAAGCCTGCAGTCTACACTGGGAGGGCACTGAGCATTTTTACATATATATATATATAAGGTACAAAGGGGCTGTTTTTCAATTTGACAGCAGAGTTTTACTTATTACACTGGAAATGTAGTTCTTGCAGTTCAGTGGTTGAGCTGTCAGTGCAACATTCAAGATCTCATTTTATTTCTGAAATAAAACAAATTAAAACTGTACTTAAATATACATATTTATTTATGACGTGGGTTAGTATTTGCCAATACCATTGAAGTCCTGTAGGTTTAAAAATTCCCATGGAATTCTACTTAGCTTAGAGAATGCGATCCAATCATGTGCAATTAACAATGCATTTTTTTCCTTGCACGTGATTAAGTATTGATTATAAAGTGAATTTTCATGCAGCTTCATCTTATCCACCAATCTGTCTATCTGCCTCCTTCTTTACATATAGATGTCAGCGTTATTGGTCTTTCAAAGTAATCTGCAGTGCCACATATATCCAGCAATGACATTTTTACAGTCTTTATTATCTTCACTTCTTTGTGCTGTAGTACACATAATACAACTCAATAAAACATCAGCAAAGCTTGGTTAGCAGCTCCCCAGAAGCAATGCTCAGGGTTAACCTCCTTTATTGCTCGGTGTAATACAACTTATAAGACACAATTACAGAATATTATAAATCATTTATTACAAAAGAAAAAAAAGAAAACAGTACATTGTACTTAAGTTTCTAAGCTGAGTCTCAGTAATAAAATTTACTGATTTTTCTTCCTGTAGGATATTGCAGGAGTCTGCTTATCTTTAACAACCTAACCTAATTAACACCTAGGAGCTACTGGATAACAAGGGAGCCAAAGAGAAATCTAACACTCCCATCTGTTACAAACAACATAGGTGTAAAGCTATGCAATATAACTTTCTAATAATAATCTTATGCATGTTAGATATCCAGTGCTTCAATTTCATCTACATCTGTCAAGCAGCTTTACAACCTTACTGGAGAATAACCAGCGGAGTAGAACAAGTGCATGGACCCCAATGCCTTCTGTACATTATCTAATAACTCTATTGTAATATTAATTAATATTAACTCTATTGTAACAAAATACAAAGATGTGTCACGATACTGTAGGTCAAGAAGTGAAGATGATAGAGCATTGCTTCAAGGAACTCATT
The DNA here is from genome assembly GCF_032062135.1 of Pyxicephalus adspersus. Lineage (NCBI taxonomy): Eukaryota > Metazoa > Chordata > Amphibia > Anura > Pyxicephalidae > Pyxicephalus > Pyxicephalus adspersus. The sequence goes on from NC_092868.1 coordinate 12,041,049, forward strand.
CATACATATTTACCTCTTAAAACCTGTAAAACTATTTTTAATCCTGGGCAGTTCTGAATGTCTTCATGTTTTAGCCAAGGTTAATTCAAAGCATATTAAAAGACACGGAGCTCAAACCCAATTTCCATTCAGTTCTTGAAATCCTTTGCTAAAATTTGGGTTATGTAATTTCCTAGTGCCCCCCATCCTAAAGGTGCGTACACACTTCCAATTTTTATCGTTCCAATTGAACGACGAACGATTGATTGGGCAAAAAATCGTTCGTAAAAAAGTAACCAACGACGCCGACGAACGAGGAAAGTCGCTGGAAACGAACGACCGGACCGACGGATCGGATTGGACGACGATCGTTGAACATCGTTCGTGTGTACGGTCGTTCGTTGATCGTCCATGTTCAGAGCATGCGTGATGAACGAACGTCCGTTCACTTTCCTGTCATGCACATAGTTCCTCTATCGCTCAAACGATCGTATCTATTGTGTGTACAATATCTACGAACGATCGTGTCGTTAACTCTATGTGCAGGATCGGTGCTATACGATCGTTCGTATATATCGTGCATGAACTTCGTCGTTCGTTTTCCAACGATAATAATTGGAAGTGTGTACGTAGCTTAAGTTACCAGGGGTACATAGAGGGAACCCTGCAGAGCTAGGAGGAGCATTGAGGAGACTGGACACCCAGTGTATAGCTAAGTAGCTCAGTTGAGCAGTAACCCCAGCAGGAAATGCTGCAACTATAACAGATAATGAGCAGAACTTCCAGATTAGATATATCTAAAACTAGTCATCTGGTGCATTAAGACATTCACCAATGGGAATCAGGAGAGCAGTGGGTAAAAGTTTAACCCCCCTGGCGGTCTAATCATGTCTGCATTTTTTTGTCAAAAGCAGTACATTGTTTTGCATGGAAATTTGAGGATGCCGCTGGATCGAGGAAAGCGAATAAGATTTTTTTTTTCCTACCCCGAGTGTGGCTTGGGGGTTACCGCTTCAGGTATGTGAACTTCACCCCGAGCCACACTCGGGAATACTTCCCAGGGGGTTAAGGAGCTGAACAGGAAGAAAAATAGAGGTCAAGAAACAGACTGGTCAGAGATCAGGAAGGGAGAGGGGTCCAAGAGGTGATAAAATGGAGGTGAAAAGGAAGAGGTCTTTTTTGGACAATGTGCAGGGAGAATTAATGTTGGTAAGAAGATGATACCATGGCAGTTAGAGGTCCTCGAAGGCAGTAAGAGTAAAAAGGGACTCATCCAAAGGTATGCAGTCTCCAACATTTTTTGGTAAAAGGGTGGAGGGTTGGTGATTTGGAAAAATTTTTAACTCGTAAGAGGGGCTGCATGGTAAAAACTGCGTTCCCGAGGCGGTGTGTTGCGGTTGATAGCAATGTTGGTTGACAGACCCCAAGTATAAGTTATGGAGGCTTCAAATATGAATGATCAATAATAAGTTGTCTATGTTCAAGTAAACAAGTTTATTATATTGTCATAACTATTTGGTTTGTTAATAAAGCGGCCAAGGCAGCCATTTAAACTCCAACTTGTTGTGGTGTAGAAGGAAACGATGAAGGTGGAAGATGGGCAGGGAGTTGGTGAGCAGGTTGAAGGGCCCTGATGGTAATGGAAGGGTCAGAGGTGAAGACCGGCAGCATCTGATTCCCCTCCAGTCATACACTTTGATTTTATTTTTTTTTGGGTATCCAACAATATCTCTAGATCTAACAGGGCATGCCTCTTTCTCTAAAGACAACCTCTACTTTTATATTTGTTCATAATATTCTCAGTTTGATTTCTCAGACTTTTGACAGGGTTACATTCACATATAGTTAGATTCAAGACATGTTTTTCTGAATCAAGAAAAAAAAATGACCCACAAGTGTAATTATACATATATTGCAAATGCATACAAAATGTTGCAGATGGGTTTCCATTCATCCAGGCGCAGATGCTAAAAAAAAAGAACATTGCAATTCCCTTGGTAAATAAATCAGTCAGGTCTGGTACCCAATTTCCTGGCCATATGCCCTTTGTGTATATTTGGGAGAATAATTAATTCATTTTAATGTTTGCAGAATTCAGGAAAAAACAAATGATAGCAATCTAGGCATTCTTTTTAAAAGAAGGGGATTGAGCAATCTGTTTTATCAGTGGTAATAAATATTTTACTTCTATTATAGTAATGAGGATGCTAAATTAGCCCAGTGCATGACGCCCTGCCATTGGTGTGTTCGGTACATAATTACATTATATCTTTGCTTGGACACAGTCACTTGCATTGCATCACGGGTTCCAAGGGTTTCATTCAAGTGTGACATGAGCTGATCACACAGGGCATGAAATGAGATAAGTGTTAAATTTCAAGAACTCATGCAGCTCCTTAACATTTGTGCTGGCACTCTGAGGCATAACGATTCCAAAAAGTCTTCTACTGAAGGCATCGGTTATGTAAAAATAGATAAGGTGACCAGACTGAGCCCTTACTATTTGTAAGAGGAGAGAAAAATAAATGTAAAAGGTAAAAAGCTACATTTACAGACTTTTATTGGCTGAGATACCACGGAAAAGGCTCTCATTTATCAAACTGGGAGAGATAGTGTCACAAAGTGACCTTTTATTTATCATCAATGCCAATACATGGGAGGGTGGGTGTGAGCTACTCACCCATGTCTGGAAAAGTCGGATATTTAAGTTTGGTCCTTGTGGGCGAACAGTAGCAGCACAGAAATAAAGTGTCAATATTTAATAAAGGTAAAAGAAAACAATTGTGTGACCCTTTTATTTTGCACAGCATGGAAGAAGGATTGGGTTAGTTTAAATCTTCAAAATAGATTGAAAATATTTTGAAATAAAATGCAAGAATACAAAGAAGCCACTTTAATTCACTTTAGAATGTCTTTTTGTGAATGATCACAAAAATTCAAGCATTGTTCCTACAACGGAAGGTACATAATTCTTACCTCTCTAGTAGTAGCAAGTCCATGTAGTATAGGACCAGGCTACCCTTCTTCACTCAATAGTTCCATCTACTTCCACCCTTCCATCCTGATTCTAAAATAGGTATTATAGGTTGACAATCGAAAATTCGGCCATTGATAATCCGGTTCTTTTAGTTTTCAAACATGAATTTCGGATCGCATTTTCAATACAGGGACTGTAGTACACTGTTTGGCCACTTATGTTTTGATAACGCTGTTCTCCAGAAACAGCTGTTGGGTCTTGCTTGATACACTAAATACACGTTGAGACGTCCCTGCTGCCTACTCCAAGGAACTGTGCCAGATGTCATGGGTGCTGCAAGAGAAAGGCTAGCCTGTGTGTGGAGGTAAGTATAACCTTCAAAAATCTAGAATTTTCGAAAATCCGGCACTCCTCATGTCCGGAGGTTGCCGGATTTTTGAATGTCAACCTGTAGTAACGTGAGTAAGGAAGAGATACTATAGGCCTGGCTTTCAAAAGTGCTTCAAGACCTGAAATGGATCTGGTCCAAGATTGAAAACATTTGCCAAAATATAGCAAATGATTTTAAGAAATCCATTGCAGGTTTGCTGTATCACCCATGATAAGTGCAAATCTTCTCCAGTTTTGGAAAGCTTTAAAAAACCCATATCTTGCTTTAAGATAATAAAGTTCATAATTTTCATCTTTAGAAAGATATACCCTGTTTCCCCGATGATAAGACACTGTCTTATTTTTTTTGGAAGGCCAAAATATGCTCTAGGGCTTATTTTCAGGGGGATGCCTTATTTACCCATGAAGAAGACTACAGTACACAGTTATTGTTCATGTATAAATATTCATAGCTTTTTCAAAAGACAGAAAGGGATGTCTGCTTTAAAAACTATTGCCAACTTTATGGATCAGGGCAATTGTAATTTAAAATCATGGTTATCTACAATAACTACAATGGCAACTTATTTACAAATTCCAATATGCTGTACTTAAAAGCAGAAAAGAAGCAAAAATAAATGCTGAATTCCCAGCTATTCTTTGATGCCATCTGCTGTCCTTAGCTGGTTATTTCACAAAGTGTTGATCTCCCTTGCCAGGTAATGTGTGTGCTAGTTATTCAGATAGAACATGACATGTACAAGATAGAAAAGCAGAGGAGAAACAAACTGATGTAGGTTAAAGCTTTTGTTTTACATATCCTTAGCTAATGAAACTCCCCTGTGGCCTCATACTGTCTAACAGAAGCCTGAGGAGCTGAGACTACAAAAGCACTCATTGCTGTTCCAAAATACAAAAGGCAGGGATGTGCTTTTATAAGACTGAGGCTGCAAAAGATGGTATATATAAAAAAAAAATCTTACTACGTGCAACTCTGCAAGTGCATTGCCACCTGTGTGTTACACATAATGAGTTAGCAATTATACTTTACAGTGGAAAAACTTTAAAACAAGGTTAAAATGAACTTGTTATCTCGGGTTCCCTTTGCAGTATATATAAACCTAATCACTGACACATTAAGCTTTACAGCAAAACTTTAGTGAAAAAGAACAAAAGTAAAAAGATGAAACATAATTCTGACAGTAGATGTCCTCAGCCTGGAATCCAGATAAATTTCACCAACTTCTTCTGAGCCCAGGTCACACTTGATCTATCCCGGTCTGTGACTGGATTGGGCCATCATTTTTATCAGTATGCTTTTTGTCATCAATTAAACTGATTGGTCCTGTATTTCTTGTACAAGGACTGCAATAAGCTTATACCTAGTCAAATTGGTTGGCTTTTAAATAACTGTTCATCACACTTCTGAAAAAATCCTCAGTTCCAAGATATTTTGTACATCCTTACAATAATTGTGCCGTTGAAACCCCCACCAACATTTTAATGGGATTGAAGTCAAGGCTTTTCCTCATTTTGAAAAATTTCTTGTTAGCTTTGTTACATGCTTCAGTTCATAACTGCCCTGCAAGATCCTTTCTGGGTTTAACTTTGATATCATGCAAAATTCAGAGTTGATTTATCACTACAAGTTCCCAATTTCATTACGCAAGTGACCCTAGAACATTTCCACCACTATGACTTACAGTTGGTATGAGGTTCTTCACTGGAACTGCTTGGTTTTTCCAAACATGTTTAATGTTACCAAAAAACTTAATTCTTGATTTGGCCGTCCACAACACATTATTGTAAGAATGCCCTTTGCCTATATGTTAAGTGGCAAACTGTAGCGTCCTCTGTTTTCATTTTTTAACAGTAAATTATTTTTCCTTGCAAACTCCTTTCCACACAATTAAAAGTGATGTAAATTTTTTTGATTGATCATTCATCAGTTAAAAGAGGTACCCAAGGATCCTGTAGTGTCTTTCTAGTGTACTTGGAGACTCATTTTAACATCCATCAATCAGTTCTGATATAAGCATATGATACTTGTAAATAATGTTTCTTATAGTGATAAACTCACTTCAAACTATTTGGCAATCTTTTTAAATATCTTGCCAAACTCTATATTGGGCATCCATAACTTTTTTCCATGGACCTTTATGATTTCACCATGATGATACAACACAGCTCATTGGCAAAGCAAACACCAGACCCTAAACCAGTTCCACTTGCATGCTACCTAAGAAGGTCCATGGCATTGGCATACAAAACACTTCCGCCCCTAATTTAATGAATTTGAAAATGTAGGGGTGTATTTGGGTATTTTATTGGTTTGATGATAACATTTGAACTGCTAAAGTATTCAATAACTGAGATTCATACAAAGAAGGATAGGCATAAATGGAATGAGGGAATAAAATGAGACTTTCTTTTATTTTACTTTTTAATGTTTGCATAAAAGTGTGTAACCCAAAGTGAACGCTACAATCATTGCTAGTTAGATACGCATGTAAAAGCCTTTCTGTTACTGGTTTTATTATTATTACTAAGATTAAAAAAATATTTGTGGCAGTGGACAGGACATATCTCCAAATTGGGGTACGTCAAGTAACCAAAGGAAAGCAAAATATTAGAGCTGCACAGAAGAAGCCTTTTTTACTTTATCTAATGAGTAACTATTTTACATTAAGGGTTTAAAAAACACATCAAAGGGTTAAATGTGGGGGAGTGATAATCAGGCTGAGGTTAAGGATTAAAATTCAGTTTTTTGTTCTTGTTTGTGCAGATTCAAGGGGGCTGTCGTCCAAAAACACACACTGCTACAGCCCCTATGATCAGTTACTTGTAACAGCGGCACTGCAGCCTCTACTGATTGGCTACCTCAAACAACACACATGCTCTAATTTCATATATGCATCCCTACCTCTAACCAACAGGGTACATTACATTTTTCTGCTGTCTTCATTCACCTTGAAGACACTAATAAGGCGAAACGCGTTGGGTACGAGTCTCCTCTGACGTATTCCAATTATCCCATATATGAAATGTAATTACCCACTAACTATTTTGTTTAGGTGCCCTGTGTCCAGGAACATTCAGGTAAGTGAACTCTGTCTAGCACTGTGCATAAAAGCATAATTTCCTGTACCTTTACAACCAATACATGCTATTCTGTGCCAAACGCTTTTTTTTTCTTTTTTTCTTTTCCACTAACCAAGGGTTAGCATAATATGATTGCAGAAATTATTCCTAGGGCTATGTATTTGATGACTTGTTTGTGAACCAAAAAACAAACAGAACCCAATTCTCCAAGGATGACATTGTGGTTAGTGTACAAAGGAAGGCCAAAAGGAATTCAAACACAGCATGCTTTCAGTTAAATGGCTTGCATTAATTATGTTAACACTACTTGATAGTCTCCCATTCCAAATTCAAACTTTGCCTTCCTGGCTCTTCAAAAATTCTTTGCAAAACCCAATGAGTAAACCAATTCATGATTCTTTATAAACTGGCATATCCCACATTTCCAAGAAAAGTAAAAACGGATTCAGTGATGTCCTTGGATTTGGTCATTTGACACCTTTTTATTAGTAGGGAATCTGGCACATCTGATTTCCATCTGAATTGTAATTGCTTATCCTTCTAAATATATTAGGCCCAAATCACCAATATAGGTCTTTTCATAAATCTGGCTTGTTGAAGCATCAAGATTCACCAATAAATTATTCATTTTGGAGAATTGACATCAACTACCAACTGATCCACTTATTTTTAAGTAATGAGAATAAAAAGGATAACTTCACATTTTAAAATTCATAAAATACATTGTATATTAGCATTCAATGATCCGGAATCTTAAAATCTTGGCTTAAAAACTGAAACCGACTTACATACAAAATGTTAAAGAACTGTGCCATCTAGTGGTTTTCAGGTTTCTTTTAGTGTTTCTCAAGTTTATATTAAGTATATTAATATTCAACAACCCCAGTGCTATGTAATTCTTACAAATGTGCACATTTAGAGCTGATTCAGACCTGCTGTGTTCTTTGTGGTGCATTTTAATTTCAATGAGCTTCTATCATACCATAACAAACCTAAAATCAGCCCGCACTATTTTTGATGCAGTGCACCACAACAAAGAGTATTACACATTACTGTGTTCTGTATAGAAATACATTGGTAGTACATTGGTTTAATACATTGAATGCCATTCAAAATGTCACAATATGTTGCTTTCTATCACAGTAACTGCAACATATAGTTCAGAAAGGCTTCCTTTTCTTTTTGGCCATTACCTTTAATTGTATGTCAGTGCAGTCAAATTATTCATTTTTCATTATGTTATATATGAATTAGGAGTTAAGAACAGCTGTAATGATAGCATTTACTTCCATTGTCCAAACCATTTAACAGTTACCATACAACTGAGGGGCAAAAGTATAGTGATAGAGATAGAGGGCCTAATTTTTTAGAGCTCTCCAATACTGAAGAGAATGCACTTTCATCAGTGAATCTGGGTGATCCAGCAAACCTGAAATGGATCTGGTCCAGGATACTTTTAGGAATTCCATTCGAGGTTTGCTGGATCACCCAGGTACACTTCTCCATCCTGCAAGAACTTCAATAAATTTGGCCTAGAGATACATGGAGAGATACAGAGAGAGAGAGAGTGAGAGAGAGAATGTTCTAGTGGTAAAGGTCTCTATGTATGGGGTTTAGGCTGGGTCTGCACGGACTGTTTCCCTAGCGCTTAGATATAAGGGAGGGTTTCTATGAATAGGTTTAGGGATTAGCGAGTGAGTTTTTAAAACTCGATCTCACGGCGAATTCAGCCATTCTCGTTTACAATCCGAAATTGTAAGCGAGAGTGTAAATTCGCCGATCAAACTCGAACCTAAAAAAAATAAAAATAAAAAAAAGATTGCGGGCTGTGCTGATTAATTATTGCAGCGCTGGCTGCATTACTTGATTAGCTCAGTGTGATCCCCAGCACTAGAGGTTAAATGGGGACAAAGCTTTCCTCAGCCAATCAGGGAGCACTAGAGATTTTGAATGGGGAGACTTATGAATGGGGGAGACTTCAATGAATGAAGCCGCGGCTGAGAACAGTGTGCGATCCCCGGCACTAGAGGTTAATTAACTTCCAGTGTCCCAGGGATCACAAACAAGAGGATTCCCAGGGAATCCTGTGAATCCCCTGTGAATCTTCCTTTTATAGGTTCCTCGGTCTTCTGATGGTCTAACGAAATATCGCAAAACCATCAGAAGTTCGAGGAAATTTTCGTGAGAATGACAGAGGCATTCTCACTCATCCCTAGTTAGGTTTCGCTTTTGTTTCTTTTCCCCAGTGTTTAACATGAAGCTCGTGTTTGAAATTTAAGGCATTTTAAAGCTTGCCTTTAAACCGCTGGAAAACGTCTATGCCACGTTTTGACGCGTTTTACCCCAATAATGTTTAAGCATTTAAAAACGCTGGAAAACAATGGATGTGTTTACCCGCACTAACCCGTGTTTACCCGTGCTTTAATTTTTTAAACGTTGCAAGGAGTGTTATACTTAGATAACGCTGAAAAACATGCCTCAAGGAAACGACCTGATGTAGATTTGCCCATTGGAATACATGGAAATTTCAAACATGGGATTTTAAAGCCTCAGGTTAAACGCTGGGGAAAGTCAGGTTAACAAGTTAAACTGGGGAATGTCCATGTAGACTAAGCCTTATGTAGATAAAATTGGAGAAGAGAAGCATTACCTCTGGAGCGATATAGTCTGGAGTTCCACAGAAGGTGCGAGTAGTAGCTCCACTGAAAATGTTCTCTTTACACATCCCAAAATCAGTGATTTTAATGTGTCCCTCAGCATCCAGCATAACATTGTCCAGTTTCAGATCTCTATGTACAGAAAGTCAGTGTCAGCGTGAAGAATACAGAGATATGCAGCATGTCATATACGATTGTGAAAATTTATAATACCCATTTATGTTGCCTACAAGAAAAAGTAGCTGTGCACAAAATCATTACTATACAGTGAATCACTTTGAAAATCATAAACATACATATATTAACCTTCAAAAATAAAACTTGAAAAATCGCATTTACCAGACAACAACTTAGTTTTCTAGTTTACATTTTAATGTATCCCATCAAGCCAATAAACCTCTTGAAAATAACATGTGAGTGTTCCACATTAGGGATAAGTAAATCCATTCAATTGAATCAGAACTTGCAGTGAATCAGGTTGGTCTGATAAAACAAACTGGTAAACCTAGGCGCGGTGCTCATAAAGAAGTAATAGTTGAAAAGCCTATATGACATGGTGAAAAGGAGGGTTCCAGGAGTGAAAGGGTTATAGGACTGGTGAGGGGTCAGGCAAGGGGATGGAGCTGACATGATTTCAAGCTAATGCGGTGGGAGTAAGTGGTCAGTTGGAGACACATAGGTTCAGGGTAGAGGTTCAACCACCCTCCCTCCCTTTGCTGCAATTTTCTTGTGATTGTATGGTGATTTTGGTTGGAATAACCTTGGGCGTGCATTGGTGATTGGGGCAGTTATTGGTTGGGCCCGGGGTTTGGGCATGAGGGGTTGTAATGTCATGGCAGCATGGTTGGTGGGTAAAGTCCATAAAGGGGTTGCAGTTGCTGGTAAAGAAAAAAGGTGGAAAACCACCCATAATATGGTGTTCTTAAAATGGTTGGTGGTTAGATTAATTACGAAAAGTGTAAATTAATTAGGCTAAGGAGCTGGATGGATCTTGCTTCATGACTTGGGCCCAGGAGGGTGTTCACTGTTGTTGTTTAAGTAATATGTTTGTAATAATAAAATGGATGCCGTGGCCATTGTACCAAAAGGTAATGTGTATTTCTGGTTATTGGGGGGAAATTAGTCAGGGTGGGTGGTATTGACAGGTATTCAAAGTCTTCAATGTTCCTAGGAACTTCCATAATACCATGAACACATGAATGGGTAATAACATACCTGTAGATGATTCCCTTGTTGTGTAGGAAAAAGAGGCCAATGGCAATCTCTGCAGCATAAAACCTACATAAAAACATATATGAATAGTAATTAAAATGAAAGTCAAGCAAACATACAGTGTGGTAAGAATATAATATAAAAAAAGTTATATGATAAAAATAAATGGACCCTTGTACTATATTAATAATTTGATATCATCTGCTGTTATATATATAAAATGTTGTTAAAAGATCACATCACAATACCAATTTTCTCCTGCAGTTGACTCTGCAATAAAAATGTATTACTTTACATCCCCACCATTAGAAAACACAGGACTTGCAAGATTTTTTGAGTAGCGGCAACCAATGACAATGCAGCTTTGAAAAGAGTTTGTCTATGTCAGATTTCCAAGGAATACCACACACCAAAATGTTTAAAAAATAAGTTTTTGTTGAACTAGCAGAGAAACACTATGGGCTCTATTGTGGACATTTACAGTATACATGCAGTATATGACTAAGTTGGACATTCCAGTCCAAAACCATGAACATTATTAAAGATTAGCTCCCCCCCCCCCACCTCATTGCCTCCACTTTTCTGGTGAGGACATCTACAAGATTTTTGAGTTTATCTGTGAAAATATGTGCCAATTTAACCAAAAATGCATGAGATTAGGTGTTGAACAAAAAGACCTGGCACACACGTAACATTTCATCTCATTTGAGTTCATCCACACAAAACTATAATTTTATAGAACTGACTGGGACCCTCCCTAAAGTGCTGCCACAAGGTTGTATTCAGATATATTTGGCCATAAAGTGGTAGGCGTGATGGTCAGGGGTCCAAAAACTTTTTGTTATTAATGTGTTTCTTTTAACAACATCTCCATGATAGTTCATCTACCTACCTTTAATCTTTTCAGACTCAAACCATTTTTACATAAATCTGCAAGATAGAGAAGTTGTTAGGGTGCTTACATAGCATGGGGCTCTTTGAACTTGCCAACCTGTTGGATGTGATACATTAGGTCTCCGCCATTCACATATTCCATAACAAAATAAAGGCGATCCTAGAGAGAGAACCACAGTAATTTAGTCCATAGGTAATATGGGTTTGGTGGACACAAAAGAATGCACAGTTATTTTCTTCTTGATTTTAATTTTTGTAAAATGTAAAAGGGTCTAATAGATCTTTATTATTTATTTTATATTACCTTCTTTGTATGTTGGTGTAAATATTATATTAAGATCATCTTTTAAACCAAGTGATTGAGTATCTTTACAGATAGAGCTTACCACAGTCTGAAATGTAGAATGAAGCTGTGTCAGGAAATGAGGCCTATCAGGCAAAGCCAAGACACGTTTCTCCACCATGGTACACTCCACATCATCGTCCTGTATAATGACATCCTTTTTCAGAATTTTGATGGCGTAGAGTTCATCAGATCCACGTCTCTCAGCCAACATGACCTAAAAAGATGAATAACACAAGAAGAACATAAAGAAAAACAAAAAGTACAGTGGGAACCATTTATCAGTGAAGACTGGACACATACCTGACTGGTGGAGATTGTAATAAGTCATTGCTAAAAAATAATATGCAATTAAACTGTAAAATTATGTCTTTTCCCACCTTTCTCTTTGCTTTGAGCTTTTAAAGGATCATTGTTACAAAGAGAAATATAGACAAACTGTTAATATTTTTAATAATAATAATAAGAAGAAGAAGAAGAAGAAATAAATGGACAAGCTATCACTAAGAGAACTATATGGACAATCCTTTCCTAAGAGAAATATATGGACAAGACGTTCCTAAAAGAAATATATGGACAAGACGTTCCTAAGAGAAATATATGGACAAGACGTTTCTAGGAGAAATATATGGACAAGACGTTCCTAGGGGAAATATATGGGCAATGGATTCCTAGGAGAAATATATGGACGAGACATTCCTAAGAGAAATATATAGACAAGACGTTCCTAAGAGAAATATATGGACAAGACATTCCTAAGAGAAATATATGGACAAGACGTTCCTAGGAGAAATATATGGACAAGCCTTTCCTAAGAGAAACATATGGACAAGATGTTTCTAAGAGAAATGGAGAAAACATATGGACAAGCCATTGCTCATCTCCTTCTGGTCTATTACCTGACAATAAGTGGTCTTAGTTCTTTCTGGTTTCAGGTCAGTGACGTTTTGACGTATTGAAGACTTTGGTTCAATGTATGAGTAGCCACCACCAACTAGCATTTTATGAAGGACAGTTTACCAATGACTGTCCATATATTTTCCCTGGCGTAGGATTCCTTTTTTTATTCGTATTCTTATGTACTGCTAACGACCAGGGTCTCACGTAGATGTGAATTTATTCTGGTCCAGTCCATCAAATAGAACAAGTTAAAGGGTCAATGTCAATGGGCTTTGGTTCATTTTAGATCTGCTTGCTCTCATTCATCCAATTCAATTCAACCTAAAAAGCATCTCAGATGTTTTCTAAAAGCATTCTAAATCTGCCTATTAAAGCCCAACAACACAGGTCAGTTACATTTGTTTTTAAGCATCAACATTTTAGTTCTTGACACAATATTCAGAATAACGTAACATTTTGCCTGAAATACCAATTTTGAAAATGATTAGACTATGATTAGACATTTTGTTGACTCTCAAGCCAAGAAAGTTCCACAAAAGCAAGGCTAGGCTCACTTTTTATCTTTCTATTCTTACCCATTCATAATCCAAGATCTCACAAAACGTTTTGTTCATATTAAAAAGCTGTGAAACCAGAGAAAATAGAAAGGCAGCAAAAACTCTATTTTTAATAAACCACCAAAATCTTTTACTTCTATAGCAGGACAAAAGAAAGTTTACAGTAATTGGCTTCTGTGTTACTGGGAGCTTTGTTTCCAATGCTGCATGACATGCCTGGGGATTTACTGCGAATGCCTGAGAGGAGAAGCTTTGGCAAAGGCAAAGCAATGGATTTTAAAGAAAGAAATCTGCAGAACACGTTGATTTTAAGGGAAGTTAAAATATTATATATCAAACTGGTAACTTCTTTTAGCTTCTGATAATACTTCTAACATCTATAGAGTTAAAGATTGCCAAAAACAACTTTCGTTTAAAACCTTTTTTCTTTTTTCAAGCTTGTATTGTCTTTTGAGTAAGCTATACGAGCTAACTACCTGACATGATGACACTTAACATCCCCCTCTAGTACCCATAATTATAAAGAATCTTGAGAAAGCCTGTAATTTTATGCAATAACTTAACATGTTTCCTTTTCATTTCCTCTCTTGCCTTCTCTGTTAAACTATGTAATATTTCAGTTCTTTGCTCTCTGCATTTCACACCATACTATTTGCATAATAAATGAGTTGCTTCTTTCCTGGTCATATTTTTAACAGTAAGAAGCTGCTAGAGAGGAGATCTATTTCTTTCTTATAAAGTCAAAGGTGCAGTCATTATTCATGACCCAATTTTAGTGAAACGTGAAATTTATACTATGGTTTCAATCCATGTTACAGAATTATTTACATTGTATTACCGCTTTAGTTTACAATAATAACATAGATTAAATATATATGATGCAGTCTTTCACTAGCAGTATTGTTTTATAGGGCCACCCAGTAATATCTTTATTACTTGGTCATCTTCCCAGTAGATTCTGCATTACATAGTTATATAGCTAGTTAGGTTATAAAAATACATAATTGACAGATATAGTTGATCCAGAGAAAGGCAAAAAAATAAAACACTTTTTTAAATTTAATCAAACAGGAGAAAAAAAAATATTTCCTGATCCCATGAGGCAATCAGATGTTCCCTGGATCAACAGTCTCTGTTATCTTTACTTTAAAACTTTAATACCCAGTTATATTATGTGCTTCTAGAAAATAATTCAGCTTCCAGGTCCAGTGTATCTTGTGCAGCTGGTCTAGGGGGCAGGTAGTACAAATGTGGTCCTGATAGAGCAATATTAGGGCCCATATCATTGTATATTATAAGGCCCTAATAAAAGTTCATACCCAATTAGGGAAGCAAAGAAGCAGACAATATTTACATTCACATGGTTGTACTATACCTATTTCAGTACACAAACATAGTTACATTTTTATTTCTAGGGAGGATGGTAAATTTGAGAAAAGAATTAAACATATTATCTAGAATTACAAACAGTTGCAAAGCGGCCAATAACTGGCTTGATTTGTTTAAACAAGAAAGCTCACAGCCAGCTGCAATTGGACCTCCACTCACCTTTCCAAAACTTCCTTTGCCAAGTACCATAAGGAAATTGAAATCAGAGATGTGGAAGCGACTTGTGCCAAAAAAGCTCACACGTTTAGAGTCTGTGGGACTTGGACTTGGAGCTGGGCCTCTTCTAACTTTCTGCATGGAAAGCAAAGAGATAACAATGAATCCTCTTTGAAAGATTTTAAAATGTGCTGAGCTTAAAGGGAAATAATGAGTGTGTATTTTTCCTGGACTGGCATTGGCAAAATTACTATATCAAGGGTAAAAAAGTTTGTAGACCCATTATTAAATATCTTCTTTTAGGTATTTTAATCCCACGACTATGGGAGTATAGTTTACCAAGGGTCCAAGGCAGGATAATATGGGAGTACTGTTTTATTCAAATCTATTAATAATATAAGTATACTATACATTTTAATTTGTAAATGGAATGGTGCATGGATGAGGTCTCAAACCAAGCAGTCTTGGATCATAACCACAATATGACCTGTAGTGGCCAGGTGAGCTTCAAAAGCGGAAGTTCCTGCATGACACTACAACAATTCTTGCCATGTTTCCTATTGGCTAGTATTTCCCTAACTTATTTTAATTTAGCTCATGGAATATTAGGTAATCAAGTTAAGGAAGAGCCAAGCTGTTCCTTGTTCTTGACATCAATAGAATAGTAGATTCTCTTTAAGCTCATTTCACCAGCAGCAACTAGACAAAGAGTAGACATTTTAAACATGACAACATTTATGACAGACAATGACGCTTGCATGTTATTAAGTTTGTGTGACAATATTGCTAATTTTAAGGTAGGGTAACATCATAACACTGTAGAACTGTACAAATAATTGTCTACTATATCTCTTTTTCAAACTATTACACAGTTTTGTTGTAATAATAATATATACAAATTTCCTTTTTCATATAATTAACCAAAGAGATATATTTACACATGAAATGTGATGCCATAAACCTTTTACAATCACTTTACTAGAGAAAGTCCAACTTACTTTTTTTGTGAAGACATCTGTTCCATGGACAACCCACCATTAAAATCAGACCATGCTTCCAGTATCATACCTATCATTTTCTATGAAGCTGTTGCTGACCTGAAGTCAAACACTTCCCCTTTTTCATCACCATTCAACAGTTTATGTTATTTAATAAAGTAATAAAAGTGATATGGGATCTTAGTAGACCACAAACAGCCCCCTCTTCTTCTTTTGGTAGCACCTCTAGAGTCATTAGCTCTAGGTATATCTATAGGCAGAAATTTATTTAGTAAACTGATTAAAAATGTAGAGTCATTATTTAATCCCAGTACACTGAATGTGATTTAGGATATTCTCTTGACCAAAGACCTCATAATGGATCAGACCATTGTTTGGGTACAAAAAAACAACTCCACACACAAAATGCTGCAACCAGACCATATGATTTAGCGCCATGGTTCCTAGGTTAATATTTTTTTTTTCTCAAGATATTTATGTGATGACTGCATGCTTTTGGTAGTCTTTCTCCAATTTTTTTACAAGGTAGGAGTTACGATCCAAAATATTTACATATGAAATACTCTAACAAAAAACATTAATTTATACAAGTATGATCTTCTTATGCATTTTCATAATTTTTTATTCTTAGGCAATTTTTGATGACCGCACTTTAGTGCTTTAAGCTAATCTTTTTTAGTTTTGTGTTGGAGTATTCCTAAAAATGATCTCTGGTGTAAAAACTGAGCTTTAAAGAGCTAACCTAAATCACTACAAATTTCAGCAGGGCTGGGTGAATCAGGGGTGCATTGTGTGCATTATTTTACAAATCTTGTATCCTATATTCTATTGGGCTGATTTATTAAAGTTCTCCAAGACTAGAGAAGATACACTATTTTGGGAGAACCAACAAACCTGGAATGGATCTGGTTCAGGATTGAAAGCATTTGCCATCTAATAATAAATGATTTTTATGAAATTTGCTGGATCACCAGTTCCCCTCCTGATAGTCTATCTATTTCTAATCAGTCCTGGAGAGCTTTAGAACCTGGCTAGAGTTCACCTTTAAATTGACCACATATGTATCACTTAAAGTAGAACTAAACCGAAAATAAAATAATCATACATACCTTTAATTTCGCAGGTCCTGCTGGAGAAGTCCTCAATCAGGTCTTGAGCCATCCAGGAACTGTTCTTCATCCTAATACAGAGGAAGTGCTGGGCGCTACTTTTTGGTCTGTCTTCTACTTTCTTCTGGATACGTCACCTGATCTGGCATTGCGCGGGTGCAGGATCAAGTGACGTAGCCTGCTGTAAAGAGGAAAAAAGGAGTGCGGATCTCACTGCGTATGTGTGAGAACTGCATTTCTTCCCCCTCAATGTAGGAAAATGTCCTTTTACGCGCAGAAGGAGCAGTCAGGAGCCTACTCGGATGCTGGATGTAGATATTCCGGGAGGCTCTACGCTCCCATTCTGTCTTGAAAAAAGAAAGGATGTTGCATAAAAAAAGGAAAAAAAATGTTTTTTTAAAAGGGTTGTCTACCTTTTAATGTAAAGTAACCTATTTAGGTCCACTTTAAAATATAAGGACAAAAGGTGCAAATCTCTATAATCCGGCTCCTATGTCAATGAACCATCTACAGAATTAGATCGGTGAAGCAATGCCAGATTGGAAACAAATCCGTTAACCAGCCAGTTATGTGATATTAGTTATAGAACGGCTTTATGTAACAGGCTTGGAGCTTGACCTTTCCATACAAAACAATGCCAGTGTCTGTGGGATTGCAAATTGAACTAGAGATACATGTGCTGATTAGCCTGCATTGAGCAGCAATTATAGCATTGCATAACAAACTATTGTATATTTATTTTATCTCTTCTGCACTGTATCTGAAATCTGTTTCTAGGCTGCAGGCTGGCTGCTAGTTGCGTAGCAACAGAGGCCGACTTACAGGGGGAGAGAAAGCAACTGATAACTCATTTCGTCCATGGAGATTAAGTTGTCCGCCTTGTCACAACTGCTGTGCTTTTGGGAAGAATTTCAAAGGCCTGACTTGTGGGAGCCGGGGACACAGAAATAGTACAGAAGGAGGAAGAAAGTTAGCAAGTCAAAAAGTCACACTGGGGATTATGTGGTGAAGCTACACGATAAAAGATCCAAAACCTATGTGGATTAAAATGCCAAATTCAGCTTTCTGATAAATCCCAATGTGCACAAGTAATACCATTACTAGTACATTTATGGACCCATGAGTAGTATGGGTTATCAACTGTCAAGGAATTTATGGACTGTCCGTAACCAATATGGATGACCGGGCTCTATGTAAGTTCACTTTTTTGTAAAAATCAAATGTTCACATTTTCAAGTGCATCAACCTAAACTAATTTAGAAAACTCAAGCCAGTTGCTTACATATTCTGCATAAAGCATGAAGCACCAGAAACACTAGTGCACTGCAGCAAGCCCTCGTAGTCTAAAGGGGGTTGCACCTTAGGCAGTATATATAGGAAAACCATAGGATGCCTTTTCCAACCCCTGATTTGAAACATTCCAATTTTCCGGATCAATCAGGATTCCACCAGAGCAAGGCTTCTCAATCTAGGATCTTCCAGAATTTGCTAGGGGTTCCTTGAGCAATGAGCTATTTGTTCTCCTCAGGTCAGTTAATATTAAATCCAATGATCTTTTTGGCTATGTGTGGCATTCTTCCCCTTTGCCAGCAATGAGAGGCATTCCTCCCACTGATCACCATGCTAATGTACTGTGGAAAAGACTATTATTGTCTGGGGTTTCCTAAAACCTGATATTTATTTCAAGGGTTCCCTCATGTTAAAAGGGTTGAGAAAGGCCTAGTCTTTGCCCTGTTGACTGAACTTCCCCTAGTTCCAGGGCCAAAAGCCAGCTGCAAGACACCAAATAGTTTTTAGCTCTCAGTTCCCACCACCATTGTATAAAGGGTGTTTTATCTCAATGACCACCAATGTAGAAACATTTTTCCCCACTGATCACCTAAAAATTAGATTTAGCTAGTGGGCCGCAGCCACCTGACAGGTGGGCCAGAGCCGCGGACCATGTCCCCCGTACAGATCGCAGACTCGGGGTGGTGGCTGAGTTGTGTCTATGGACACAACCCGCCCACTCTCCCATCACAGGCTTGGACCAGCTATGGGAGAGTGGATGGGTTTTGGCATCATGACGTCACCCTTGGGGAAGTTTCTTCCCATTTGAGTGACACACAGCTCCCCACTCATGCGCGGTCTGGAGTCTGTGTATTTAGTAGTCCGCGAGCTGGAAAAGGTTGGAGTACACTGCTCTAGAGGATGCTACATAAAGCTTCTAGGTGTATTTATTTAAAATATAGAATAATGTAGAGTAAAGAATAATATGAAGATTACAAATACTAAGGCATCTACAAAAGGACAGTATACTAGGAATGGGGAATTATACCTTGTATATTACAAGAAAAGTTTTCAGTATTTTTTAATGTAAGTCTATAAAAGTAACTGATATATGATAGAAACCAATTTAATTTCAGTTAAAACATTGCGTTAAATCAAATCAAATGCTGAAATATGTACCAGTAGCAATTAGAGTCCTGTGTTTTTATCCTGTTCAGTTACTTATTTTCCTTACATTTTCCAGCATATGCTACTATGATGGTTCAGTAGTTTTAAAGCAATTTTTTTCATCCACACATTCAATGAAAGTCTCATTTGCAGCACAAGCCAATTTTCCATTCTTCAATGGAAAATCTTGGTTAAAGTAAATTCAACCTTTTTGATAATACTAGTACTCTTGCTGCTTAAAGCTATAGTCTGTATATGGTTGTTTGTTTGCTTAGATTCAAATCACCAACTTGCATACATGCTACACACACCATCCAGCAAATTCTTTTGGCCTATTGGTATTCTTCTTCCCACTCAGAGCAGATAAATGTTATAAGTTATAGGAATCAACAGGTCAAATACAAAAATGTAGCAAGTTAATGGAATGTGTCACAATAACCCCCTCCAATGACCTCAGGTGCTTTTTGTTGGCTACCTAGAAAAACCCCAGACAGTCAGTTTCTCAATTATTGCAAATAATGTTTATTCAGGCTAAAATAAAGCCATGTATACCTGCTGAAAGAGCAGATATAAAACCGTAAGCCGCCTTGAATGCCTAACATAAAAAATGGGGACTGATGGAAATAAATTTGAAGAATGTGAAGAAAATGTGAGGAATTTGCTTTTGCAGTAATGATATTAGTGAAAGAACATGCTTGCCATCTGGTGGCAACAATACAGAATCACACATTCATGTTACAATATTTTCAAGGTAGTTTTGTAATAATACAAAATAGAGGTCTGAGGGGTTCCCTCAAAAAATGGGACTTTTCAGGCCAATAAGTGCAACTTTTACAACTTAATATCGAAATCCATAACTTTAATAAATACCATTAAAAACATTAACATAAAAACCTAAAAATGTGCAACAAACACGACAAGAGCATTACTGTCTGGGTTACCCAATCAAAGGGGTACACCCTGTTGAATGGTTGCATTTCACAGATTAAATCCACTTCTTCAGTAAAAAAGACAGAGATATCTGAGGCTTGTAGCACATCCGGAAAACCCATAGGGTGAGAGCAGGGTAGGACCACAGCTTTTAGAATGTATACCAATTGGTATTGTTTTCAATTATTCAAAGTTCTCAATAGTATGATCCATATTGCCTATCTTCCTAACTGGTCTCCTTACTTAACATGTTTCCACTCAATATCACTAAGTATTCACAGCAAAAGCTTTAAAACTCATGGGTACTTCCACTTTGAGCTTCAATGTTTCCCTTCCATTATACCAGCCTGCATCTGCCTGCTGTCAAAACCTTTCTGCAAATGGCATCCTTACGTGGGAGGATTTAATCCGTGAAACGCGTCACATCAACATGGTGTACCCCTTTGATTGGGTAATCCACACAGGAATTTTCTTGCAGTGTTTGTTGCACATTTTTAGGTTTTTTATGTTAATGTTTTTATTGGTAATAATAAAGTTATGGTTTTTTATATTTAATTGTACAATTAGTAATTATTGGCCTGAAAAGTCCCATTTGTTGAGGGAACCTCTTAGATCTCTATTTTGTATTATATTAGGGATATGGCGTTGTAAAAATGAACAGGGTGGCCAAATCTAATTAGTAGTGTTAGTTTTCTAATAAAAATACATAGTCAAAAATTTAAAGAAAGCGTTATTTGTTAAGCTTGCATTAAAACAAAAAAATTATTGTTCCTAAATGTGCCTTATTTGTAGGGGCTATCCCCCATTTTGTAACCAAAAACTTCTGTTTGTTCTTCCTCAGTTGTCCCTCTTTTTGGACTGATGGGAAGACCACTAAAAAAAAGCTGGCCATGAGGTTCATTTACCACTTCTACATGCCAGGGAACCGCTGCCCCTTGGGAGACGCTACATGTGGAGTCTTTTTTCATAAAGGCCAGTGTCAACTATTTTTCATCTGCTGATTGGTTTCCACTGTGTCAATATTTATTTAACAAAAATTAAGCCAAAATAGAGAAGTTATGTGTGGATGATTCTGTAGTTTGTGAAACCACCTTTAGAGGCAAAAAAAATTATAATAGTATCACTTTCTCAGTCACTTATGTCATTATGGAGGGATTTTGACCCAACATTACTTCAGTTCATTGAGGTTTGTGGGCATTTGTTCATGCACAGCTCTCTTAAAGTCCCACCACAGCATTTCAGTCAGGTTGAGGTCTGGACTTTGACTGGGCCATTGCATCGCGGATCCTGTTTTCAGCCAGTCTGTTGTAGAATTGCTTGTGTGCTTGGGATCATTGACTACTAAACCTTGACCAATATTGGGTCATGCAACAGGACATACAGATGACATTTGACTCAAAAATGAGGAATTCAGGATCGACTCAATGACTACAAGATGACTTGATGCCTTGAAAAACAGACCCAAATTATCACCTCTCCACCACCAAGATTCACTGTGTTTGGTTTTCACCAAATGTGGCTGTGTATCATGGCCAGACCGTTCCAATTTGGTCCAGTCAGTTCAGTAAATTTTGTTCCAGAAGTCTTGCGGTTTGTACAAATGTACCTTGTGATGTTCAATTTTTAAAGAAAAGGCATTATTATGGCAACCCTATCAAACAAGCCAAATGTGTTCCATCTTTTGTTATTTGTACAATCATGAACATTAACATATAACATGCTGAGGCTTGTAGAGTCTAGGAAAAAGTGCTTGGGTGTTTTGTAAGTTCTCTGAGCATTGCACAGTCTGACTTTGCGATCAGTTTGCTGGCACGTCAACTCCTGGGAACATGTCTTGAATGTTTTCCACTTGTAAATAATCTTTCCCATTGTAGAATGATGGACTTCAAATATTTTGGAAATGGCCTATTCCTAACCTTTCCCAGATTGATAGGCACCAACAATTGCTCCTCTAAGATCATTGATGAGGTCTTTCTTTCTTGGAATTGTGTTAACACACACCTGAATGCAAGCAAACTGCCAAAACGTCTTCTTTAATAAAGCTGGGCACACTGGCTGTTGATAAATTGATCAAGTGCATTTGATTTAACACCTAATTTAAGACTAGATATTTTTTAAGAATGAAAAGAGGCTGTACTTTCTTTTTGTCATTGATATGTTGGAAACTCACTGAACTGCAGCCATACTCCTGTATTCAGTTAAGCAAGTAAAGCACCACAATTTTTTATAACACAAGTTTCAAGCCATTTTTTACCATGTTTAACACTATTGGTTCAAACAGTTGACTAAAATGTAACCCAAGTTACCTTCTCAATATCAATATTGATCTATGGCAGGGGTACCCAACCCCTAATGGGCCGTGGCCATCTGACAGGTGGGCCATGGCTCTGGTTGGACCCCCCCCAGCGGGGTCAGGAGATGGACCTCGCTTAGGTGGTGCACCAGCCAGATCCGTGGATGCATTGCAGGCTCAGGGCCGAGGGGGAGTAGTATCTCTGGACACAACCTACCCACAGGCCCACAGGCTCAGACCTGCGATGGGAGAGTGGGTGGGTTCTGGCATTATGACTTCCCTCTAGGGGGAAAGTGACACACGGCTCCCTGCGCATATGCGGTCTGGAGTTCGTGAGATTAGTGGTCCGTGATAACCAAAAGGTTGAGACCGCTGATCTATGCTGTCCCCCAGCTGTAGTGTTGTAGCACAATCAATAAAAGACTTAACTATGCCAGTTTAAGGATAGAACGAGAACAATGACCAGGCTCAAAAACTAAAGCATGTACACATTTGTCTGTTATTCATAGGAACTTACAGCTTCAGATCCCAGCATGAGCCTCTGTGTCTATGGTGCTAATGGTCTGATACCAGCCAATTACACAACTGCCATGCCCAAGCTAAGTTTGCAGATGACCCAGAGCCCTTAACTGTGTTAGTCCAATTTTTTTGTACTATTTGGAAACAACAGATTCAACCATTAAATAGCTAATTAGTAAAAACTAAAAAAAAAAAAACTAAAAAGACTGTTGCCATTGGGAACTGACAGGCTTTACCATTTATTCAATGGAAAATGTAATTCCATTCCAGTGTTGTATTAATTTTCCAATCTCCAGTTGTAACAAATAAGTCAATTCATAAGAATATATATATATAGATACATTTGTTCTGCTGTAAACATATTTCACATTTTATAAAACCAAGTCTAACATGTAAAACACAGAGTTTATAAAACTGACCCACAGACAATATCAATCTGCCATTGGTGAAACAAATAAACGAGACTGACATACAGGACACTCTTTGTGTCACAACAAATAACATACAAATTACCTCATAAAGTTCAAGTGGGAAATTGCATGCCTGAAATAAAGAGGAAAGTAAAATGTTTGGGAATGACAGAAATATTAAATGAAATTCAGGAAGCAAAACAGGCTGATATAAAAAGGAAAGGAAGAAGAAATGAGATCTGAATCATGAAGCTGGGACCTCAGGATGGATGAAACAATATGCATCAAATACCATAAATAGAGACTGAGAATAAAAATTATAGAACACTGTAAGCTTAAAATATTAAAATGCAGGTGACTCTACTTTGAGTTGCCTTGTTAACAGCTAATATATAGGAAGTATATACGATATAGAAAGGAAGCATATAATATTTTACATTATGATGCAAATATATGGGTCCGTAACTCTGAATTTGTATGTGTGAATGAACAATTAGATAGAAAGGGGAGAATAATAACAGAAGATATTGCTTTCCATAATGTGGTATACTCCTCAGGGTTACTCCATCCTCCATATTTTACCATCCACTAATACAGTGTAGGCTGTGGTATCTTACAGTTTCTTTGATTAATGCTGCAAAAGAAACTCTGGACAATAAATGAATATGTTTTAATGCAAATAAAACAATTGTATTATACTTATGTGTGATCAGCATTTCCTGGATTTTTTTTATGATTAGAAGTCCTATATTAAAGGTTTGTTTCTACAGAAAGACTTAATTTCCCCCAAATCTGTGTTCCTATACCTAATTAAAAACAGGTCAAATTTACTGAGTTGACATATTCATCTAAAGTTAGCCTATAAATTACCCATTTAGTATTTTAGCTAGACTGGCTGAAAAAATAATAAGGTATGGTCTTCTTGTGATATTGTATATTGCACTGTTGTAATACATGTACGTAGACAGTGTAGAATTTGTGATTATGTTGTAAAACTGTGTAATCTTGGGACATGCTTAGATCTTTACAGACCAGCAACCCAAGGATGATACCAAACCTGCTTGTCCAAGCAGCTCCATTCCCTTTAAATACTGATCCACTCAAAAAGCCACCTATGGTGGAGGGCAACCTCTGATGCACTCTCCTGTAAAAATAGTATGTTATGGTTACTGCTAAATGATGGTTTTTAATGTTCTACAAGTGAGAACCCATATTTTGCACTGGCAGTCATATCACTTAGAGACAATTTTGTAAATTCTATAGTAGGAGAAATAACTGAAAGACTACTTTCCACATGTAGCCTTGGTAGTTGCCATAAGTGGGTTTCAATAGTAAGCATTAAGGTGAAATGCCTGGCAGAGGAAATTCTATATTATTAGTAGTTTGGACATGGTAAGGAGCTCCACTAACTAGCATGCCCATTGGGTCTTTACATTACAGCTGTTGACCCTAGACGTGTCTACTCTGTTCAATAGCATTTGTGCACCTACATTTCTTATAACATAATTATTTCAAGTAAAGAAACCCTGATTAACTGTGATATTACCAAGCATGTTCATGCCTGTAAAAGGTCTATACTGACCTACCCATGCAGTGTAAACCAATTTTAACCTTTTTACATAACCCACATATCCTCTGTTTTTTTCAATCCTAGCATAAGGAAGTGCCAGAATACAACCTGATGAACATGAATGATACCCTCCAGTATTCCTTTTGTGCTTATCTTGTCTTCTAGGAGCAACCCAAAACTAACATGAGTTCTTTTACCTTTCATAGCCCCACATATAAAGCCACCTGGGACTTCCTATGTGAATGCACCCCTGTTTTATTTGTACCATCCCTACCCCTGCATATAGATCTAAATTGACTGAGGATCAGTTATCCAAATCCATTTTCATTGTGTCTCCTGTGCTTTTCCAAATAATGGTGCAATTACCACAAGCTGTTTTTATTATACCTTGTTCCTTTCCACCCCATACAGACCTATTGAAATCAAACATGAGACCTTTTTTTACCTTCGTATTCCACCACCTGCTCTTCTATGCCTTCCATACCCTACATATAGAGCCAATATAACTCAGCCTGATAACACTTTTCTAAATTTACTCCTAGCTCTTCCCAAAATTCCCAGCTCCCACTAAACCCACCCTTGGCTTTTTAACCCTCTCCTTTGTTTTACATTAACGGTTCAATACAGTTTCCTTTTACAGTTCTTTGCCTTTCAAGAAGAACACATTTACCATGTGGGCTATTAATATCAAAAGGAAGATCTGTCTGTGATATCTGCTGTAAACTGTTACACATCCTGTGCTTTCTAAGGGAAAATATCTTCTCAATTTTTTGTTGTGCTTATCCATCTGTCTCATTTTTGTATAATCTAATTAGATGAGTAAAGCATTCTTGTTACAGTCATTATCATTAAATGGAGGCTTTCACTTTTCCATGCTACTAATATATACATGTTAATTCGGTTGTGTAGCTTGTCAATGAATCAGACATAATATGTCACTTATTGAATTTAAAGTGTAACCCAATTCCTAACATGGGTTAGCATAGTTTGCAGCGTTGTTATGTAAATTACCTTAATGAATAAGGTAGATATGGGTAAAAAAAATGTATATATGTAAAACAGTAACAATATAATAAGGCTATGTTTACACTTGCAACAAGGTTGAATTTCATTCTCTACTTCCTCATTTCAAAGAACTCAGGATACTTTACATGTGGCTTCTCATGGTTGCAGCTCCAAAGACAATAAATGGGGGCGGCAGTGATCAGTACAGTACTCCTCACTGCTGCCATCTGTCATATGTGCATGCACTGGTTTTTTAAGAAGGTGCCAGCTGTAGGGAGTAGCTCTACACAGGATAGCTAGATCCCAAAGCACGTTTGAATGTGCCCTAATACCAGGGGTGTAGTGAGGCGGGCACAATGCGCCTGAGCCTGGAACCCCCTAGGGCACATTGCTGCCTTAGGAGCCCCTGTAGGGACCCTCCAGGTTCTCCAGCTCAGCAGGGTGCTGCTGCTGGAGCTGGGACGGCTAGGAGGAATCCTCCACCACGGCGGAGCCTTAGAGGAGGGAGGGGGGGAGGCATGGACAGCGGCCTACCCCTTCCCACCGAGTAAGGTCTGTGGTCTCTGTGCCTTTAGGGGCGTCTTGGGCATGCGCGGGCATGAGGAAGAGGAGCGCTCCTGCGGGGGGGCTCCCCAGCAAAACTTACTGCATGGCAGCAGTAGATCAGTGGGGTCGCGAGGCTTTAGTCGCAGAGGGACTAGGAGGGGCGTGACACATAAGGGCAGCTTTGCCACCGGTGGCTGAAAAAAAGGCGGGGCCGGAGGCGCGGCTGGAAGAAGATGGGCGGGCTGCCTCAGCCTAATCAGCAATCTGAGTGATGTGGCAAAAGGAGGAGTTTATGTGTGCTTTGAGGGGTCGTTGGGGGCACACTTGCGGCAGGAGACGAGGGATCATATATGGAAAGGTGAGTTTATAGACCTTTTTACCTTGCTGCCGTTGGACAGGTTTAACTTGGACAGGTCGCCAGGCAATGGGAAGAAAGAGGAGAAGTCATGGCGACACAGGTTGATACCGCACAAGTTTGCGAACTGGTTGCAGGCGTTTGCAATATTTGCCAGTTACTGGGAAAAAAGGACCCAGGGCAGTGTTCTGCCCTGTTCTGTTATTTGGATGCCATTGGTGAGGCGCAGAGGGTGTATGGGGGATGGCTTGGTTCAGATATGATGAGCAGTTTTACCAGCGCAAGGCCTTTTGTCCTTCTATCTGTTGGGATCTTAAGAACATTGGGCTTTGGATGAAACTGATGACCCCGGTTAGGATTGGGGCATGCAGCCCTTTTGGGGGGGGGGAGTGGTGGTCAGTCGCCCTTTAGGCCCTCGGTCTTCCTGAAGAAGGGTGTGTGTTGGGCCTTTAACGAGGGTGGCTGCAAGTTCAGCAGTGCCTGTCCTTTTTCAAACATGAGTACTCAAAATGTGGAGGGATGAATGGAGTGGCCCACTGGTTCAGATTCGGCACAGGAAAAGGTCCTGATGTCGCTGGAAAAAGGGATGACGCTGGTGAAGATAGGCCCCATGCGGCCGTTCCTAAGTATGTATCCGGACAGGGCTGTGGAGAAGCTCCTGGAGGAAGGTTTTTCAGTGGGCTTTTGGAATCCTTGTTACCTGCGGGGGCCACCGCCGTTGGCAACAAATTTGAAGTCGGCTAGAATACACCCAGGGGTGGTGAGGGAAGGAGCCTAAGAAGGAGCCGAAAAGGTTTCCGCTCATTCACCATTTGTTTTCCCGGCAGGGGCTTCGGTGACCCTCAACTTTTTTCAGTCTCTTACACATAGTTTGATAGTGCACTAAAGTGGGTTAGTGGTTTGGGAGGGGTGCCCTTTTGGCGAAAGCGGACATTCCGTTTATTGCCAGTTCATCCGGATAGTCAAACATTTTTAGGTTGTGCTTGGGAAGACGCCTTTTATGTATACTGCTGCTTGCCCATGGAGTGCTCTTTGTCCTGTGCTATATTCCAAATGTTTAGTACACTTTTGGAATGGGCAGTGAGGGAGGTGGCTAAAGTGGACTCTGTCATTCATTACTTGGATGACTTCCTGTTCATTGGACCGCCAGAGCAGGCCGGATGTAGAGTATTGGTGGTGATGTTTGACTTCTTGGCTTACAAGTTCGGGTTGCCATTAGCAAAAGACAAATCTGAGGGTCAGACGATGGAGTTGGTCTTTTTGGGCATCTCAATTGATACCATGGCGATGGAGTGCCCGTTGCCTGCTGATAAATTGGAGGTTCTGCGGAAGGAGGTGAGCAGTGCTTGTGACCGCAGGAAGATCCCCAAGGGAACTGCAGTCGCTCCTAGGTCAGTAAAATTTTGCTTGCTGGATTATGCCAATGGGGCGTATCTTTGCACAGAGGTTGGCTGCAGCTACTGCAGGGGTGAGTTGCCGGCTGAATAAAGAGCTGCGGGAGGATTTGGCCGTTTGGAAGTGGTTTTTGGGTGAGTACAATGGGCGGTAGGTGTGGATGGAGGTGCCAGTATCCAATTTACAATTGGAGTTGTTTACTGATATGGCAGGATCGGCAAGTTTGGGGTGATTTGACAAGGCAAATGGAGCACGGAGGTGTGGCAAAAGTTGTTGAAGGCGGCAAGGTTGGTGTCACATTTGGTGGCGTTGGAATTGTTTCCCATTGTGGTGGCTCTGGAATTGTGGGGTAAGGATCTGGCAAATAAGCGGATCCACTTTTGCTGTGATAATTTTGGTGTAGTGCAGGCAGGGAATGCTTACTCTGCTTCATCGCCACCAGTGATGTGTTTATTTGCTATTTGGTAATTTATGGTTATTCATTTGTTTTGGTTATTTATGAAAATGTTTAAAAAATTTTAATTATTTTAAGAAATTTTGTTTAAGAAAAGGCCTTTCGGTCCGTTTAACCATCATTTGAGTGGGGTGTCATTTGACGGTTTTTTTGTTAAGGGGAGGGCACTGTATGCGGGGTCTCTGCCTTGTCACAGTCAAGAGAGGCCTGGAGCGGGAGAAAGTAGTGAAAGGACAGTGGAAAGCCTCCATGCCTGTGAAGGGGTAGGGAGCAGGCAGTGCTAGGGTTAACTAATTTGCGGCATGGTTAGGAGGAGGGGTTGGAGCGAGGGGGGGGTGACGTAGTTGAGGGAGGGGGAAGAGGAGTGTAAAGTGGGGGGGGAAACTGAAGGGGAGGATCATTCTATGGAAGGACGGGAAGAGTGGAGAAAGTTTCCCGCCCACCCTCCCTAGTATTTGGGTGCTTGTGGGGATTTGGTTAGGTTGGGGTTTGTTTTTGAGGTGAGGTCCTCGAGGAAAGGTGGTTTCTGGTCTATTTCAGTAGGGGTGAAAGGAGTGTTAAACATAGGACTGCTTCATATTTTACATGGTGCAAGCAAGCAAATATATCTCCTTATTTAAATACACGTGTAAACCAATATTACCACATATCAGCTCAAATCGCAAATAAAGATTCTTCCTTCAGTGGTAATTCAAAGTGTTTTCTTTTCTTTTTTTTTACATCTACACTGGTAACAGTTGTATTCTTTTCTGTTCATCCTTATAATGCTTGCAGTGTGTTTGTTTATACAGAACAGTATCTTACTGCAATTCTTTACTTTGCAGTTAGGCACTGACAACATTAATCCCTTTCCATTTTCTTAGGAAAAGTAATAAAAAGTAATAAAACATAGTTTAGCAGTACTGAAACTCTATTACCAAATTGGGGTAAGAGCAGACTTTGAATCGAAGTGCAAAGTACCACTTTTTAGTAGAGCCCCATCCTATGTAAAAATTAACACCGCAGGAGTATATTCTTGTAATATTTGAGATCCTAAGCTCCCCCAGATCCATTCGAAATGATTACTACTATATATATTTCTTCTTTATGATTTTACATATTATAAGTCTGCTAAATAGCAATACCTTTAATTGTGATGCAATATCAACTTTAAATTAGCTTAAAGTTAACATTTGAGTGAAGGTCCACTTTATTGAGTCCTGGTAGTCATATAGTTAAAATAAAGTATAGAATACCAGTTTGATCCAATAATAGTTAGCTATCTAGACTATAAAAATTGAGTTTTAAGAGCAAATAGTAGCAATTAGTAGGATCTAAGCACCTAAATAATTGACCACTGATAATTCACTTGCTTAAACCAAGTATGCAAAAGTAAGTTTCCCTTCCAAATTTTAAAAGAAAAGCCCAACAGTAAATATGATGAGCCAAACAGAACCTGAGATAAGTGTTAGTATGAAGCTGCAGATTTTTGGATCAGGTTTAAAGGGAGAATGGCAATCAGTATCCAACAAATACCAGAATTCATTAAAACAACCCTACATTTTAAAAATGGCAAATTTCCTAAAGGTAAATGTAAAAACCAATATCTGTAGTTTTGTATAGTAGGGATGTTAGGCTCCTTAGAAATCACGATAAAAAACAGGTACTGGCGCCACCTAAGCTTCTGCCCTATGGAGTGCATGGGCAAGGCCTGTACCTCAAACTTTTGCCGAAGTCCAAAGTCATCTGGGTCATCAGCTATGGGCACATTGTAATACTCGCCTTCTTCTTGGTTCAATAGCTTGTACCTGAGAGAGACATGCGGCAGACAGACAACCAGGACCAAAGAAGAGGGTAACACGGTGAGAAGGTGGCAGAGCAAAAAAAAAAGGTGGGTAGTTTGAGTGGTCAGCAACCCGTAGATGAGGAATGATAAAATAATTATAACCACATAAGTAGCATTGTGTGTGATTTCATGGCATTATATTATATTCAAAAAAGAGAAAAAGAAAAGTCCAAATCAAATATGAAAAAATTAAAAAATCAGGGAATTTATACAGAAAATGAGGGGAAATAAAATTGGAGGAAACACAGAATGAACAAATATAAAACAGAGAAAGAAAGATAAGGAAAAAAAAGAAAGGAAAGTAAGGTAGGTATTGATAGAAAATTGCATCTGTGATTGATGTTCCATATATCTGCAATGCTTTGTTTTATTTACAGTTTGACTTTTCACTGATAACCTACGCTACAACTTCAGCCAGCACATTCACCAATAAGTTCCACAGAGACACAATATGCAATGAGATAAATAGATTACAGACAATTACCAGCCATCCACAGCATTCTTCATAATTTCTGAGACGCCGAAGGACATGGAGCCCATAAAGTCATTTCGAGATGTACGGTCCCAGTCCCAGATTTCCACAGAGAGACGTCTGTCTTCATCCCCTGACTTTAGAGAGCTTATGAAAACAAAGGGAGATTGGTGCAAAAAATGAATTGAGAAATCTGTATTTAGACATTAGCAGCATAGTCTCCTCAACCAAGAGCAGTCAAAAAGATTGTTATGGGATTTACTAAATAGAGTAAGGAAATTTTCATTGCCTTAGATTTTGTGACCTTCGGAGTGGGACAAAAGTTCATGGTCCAATATGAAAAAATTGGTAAGTAGGCTGTTGGGTATATGCCACTCAATACCATAAAGTAGGTGGGGGATTAGCAAGGCATGCTTAACAGAAAGACATATTTGCATATATACCATACATGTGCATAGAAGGTGGACATTAGGGATGAGCAAGAATACCTCTGGCATTCTCACGAAAATTTCCTCGAACTTTCGATAGTTCCTCAAAATTTTCGCATAACCATTGGAAGACCAAAGAAATTATAACAGGACGATTCACAGGGGATTCACAGGATTCCCTGGGAATCCTCCTGTTTGCCATCCCCAGGGCACTAGAGGTTAATTAACCTCTTGTGCCGGGGATCGCACACTGTTCTCAATTAATGCAGCCATGGCCGTGGCAATGGAGAAACTCCATTGAGAGTTCTTCTGCAGTTCTTCTGCAATTAATCTCTACTGCCCCGGGATCGCAGTGGATTCTCAGAGCTGCAATCAGTCTTGCAGCTCTGGGAACTCTGTTTTCGATCCCTAGCACTAGGGGTTAAATGGGGACAAGCACTAGAGGTTTTGAATGGGGATGTGTGCCGGGGATCGCACACTGAGCTGATCAATAAATGCAGCCAGCGCTGCATTTATTGATCAGCGCAGCCCGCGATCTTTTTTTTAAGAAAAACATTTTTTTTTTTCAATTCGAGCTCGATCGGCGAATTTACACCGGCCATTCTTGCTTACAATTTTGGTAAGCGAGAATGGACAAATTTGCCGCGAGATTTGTCGCTCGCTCATCCCTAGTGGACATGTTTCTTAAATTTCTATATTATAAATACAAAATACAAATACAAATATTGATGAGAATATTTGTATTGAGACTATTTCCATATATGTACCAAGGCTTACAGGGAGAAAATCCTACTTACAATAAAAAAGCTTCATTCCACACTGGGTTAAGAGTAGATTTGACAGTCCTGGTTTTCTGTTTGCTCAGGTTCTTTGGATCTGGAATGAGCTTCAGCTTCACATATGGGTCTGACAAGCCATTGGGATCCATAGGAATAAGATTCCGAGCTTCACATACTTGATATATCAAGGAAAGATAAAACAATTGCAAATGTAGTCATGATTTTCAAACATTTCTATTCATCTCTTTTCAAAATGTATCATTTACAATAGACAGTACAGAAATTATGTTTCCCTCAGGTCCATTTCTGATTTTCCCTGACCATTTGAAAAAGTACTCTTGTTTAATGAAGAAATAATCCAGGAGTCGCCTACGAGGACCAATGAGTGTCAGACACTTTCCTGATAATTTGTAGCCCAGGTTCTTAAACTTTAGAAAATGACATTTCTGTCCACCCTGAAATCGATCATACAGCACTCATTTTATATAGCAAAGCTGACATTATCCGAGATAGATTTTTTGCCCTCAGGTTCACAGTTACGTTGCTACAACAGTAAAAAAAATCTCAAATTTTTGATGGTTCCTGGTAGATTAGTATTTTTGGTTTTGTCATACACCATATAACCTACATAAATTAATCCTCAGTGCTTAAGTGAAATTTTAAATATCTGTTCAACGTGGGGCACACCTTTGTTAAAGTTTGCTATTCTATTTCTATACTCAGGAAAGTGTCATGTCTTTTAATTTTTTAGAGACATTTTTTTCATCATGCTAAGATTTTCATCAAAAAGTCACCACTCAAAAAAAATCTTTCAGTTAAATTGTTATTTATTGTATGCTTATTGTAAAAATAAATACAAAAAGCACAAAAACCCCATGCAGTCAAACCAACATGGGTGTAAGTTGAGTGGTGCTAAATTTTCCTATTATAATATAATGTGACCATTCTAGTTTACAGGACATACTGTACTGGAAGCCAAGAAAGCATGTTACTTGTGACCCCTGTTTAAAGAGAACATTACCTCTCTATACTAAACACAGTGGCTCAGAGGTTAGCACTCTGGCCTTTGCAGCTCTAAATTCCAGGTTCAAATCTCGGCCAGGACACTATCTGCATGGAGTTTGCAGGTTCTCCCCGTGTTTACGTGGGTTTCCCCTGGGTACTCTGGTTTCCTCCCACATTCCAAAAACATGCAGTTAGGTTAATTGGCTTCCCCCCAAAATTGACTTTAGACTGTGTTAAAGACACATCCCTGAGGGAGGGACAGTTAGTGACATTACTATGGACTCGGTACAGTGCTGTGTAATATGATGGTGCTATATAAATACTGTGCAAGAATAATAATAAAAACATGTAGACTGATGCATAAATTGTAGACAAATCAGGTGACTTGGCAGACCAGTAAAAGGTTTCTGTGATGTCTTTTGCTGCAAATACAAGTGGAACTTCGGCCTCCGATGTAAAAATATTAACACTTAAAAGTTCATCTGCAGTTTTCTCTTCGTACCCCCGAAAAGTTCCACAAATATTTGTTAAACATACTAGTGAAATCTACCTACTCTAGCTTCCTGTGATGATTTGGAGAGTCCCGCAGCAGGGTATGCGTAGGGACTGCATGACAGGTGTGCTCGTGCTGCCGGAAAAGAAAGGGGGGGGGGTGGAGGTCAGGATTGAATTACAGTAAATAGATAGGGGGATTGAGAGAGGGTAAGGTCAAAAGTTAAAGGGGTGGAGTGAAACAGATAAAAAGAGAGGGTAACGGAGGGACAGCACATTTTTTGGGAAAGAAGAAATTTGGTAGGCATTATGGAGTCAGTGGACAAATTAATGCAGCAGCTTAGGGCTGCGGCCGCCTCACAAGGTGAGGCTTGGCTGCGGGATAGAGTAGCAGAGGCTGTTGGGGGGGTTAGCAGGGAAGATCAGTTAGTTAGAGTAGAGGGGCTGCGGCCTCGGAGAGCTAGGGCTCCGGTGCGCCTGAGCCCAGAACCTTTTGGCAGAACTCAGCGCCACTCTGGGAGCCCCAGTAGGGACCCTCCTAGCAGGGCAGCAGGGCGCCGCTTGCTTAGGTCTGCCACTAGTCTAGGGAGGAATCCCCGTCGCCGGCGGAGTTCTGGAGTGGGGGCTGCGGCTGACAGGGAGCGTAGCCCCCATTCAGACATGGGTGAGGCCTTTAGAGGGGAGGCCTCTCCTGTTAATATCCCCCTGCGTCCTGCAGGGAAGAAAAGGAGGTCGATTGAGGGGGGTTGTGGCTGACAGGGGGCACAGCCCCCGCTTGCAGCAAGCAGGGGTCCAGGGGGGGACTTCAGCGGGCGCTGGGGTCCTTAGGGCTGGACCCCTCAAGAAGGCGGTGGATAAGAAGGGGCTACGGCTGACAGGGAGCGCAGCCCCCGTTCCTTTAGGGCGCAAGAGGCCTATGTCCAGGCCTTACCTGAAGCCGGGGCCTTGAGTGATGCAGGGTCCCGGTGGATGGAAAATGTGGCTGGTCCTTCCGGGGACGCAGCCTGGACGGTCCGGGAGGGGGGCAGCGCAGCTGGAGGCGGAGGGGGTCCAGTAGGTTTGGAAGGAGGGGGGGCAGGGGAACAGCAAGGAGTTGGGGATGCGGCAAAGGGCGAAGTTTACGTGTGCTTCGAGGGCCCTTTAGGAGCGCACTTGAAGGAGGACGTCCGGGAGAAGATCCTAAAGGGTGAGTACGTTGACATCTTTACTTTGCTCCCTTTAGAAAGGTTTAACTTGGACAGGAGTGTGGGGGGGGGGAAGAGCGCAGGAAGGAGAGTCACGTAGGCACAGGATGATACCGCGTGCGTTTTTTAACTGGATGCAGGTTTTTAGTATTTTGGCGAGTGTGTTGGGGGAGAAGCAGCCTGAGCTGTGCGCTTCGCTGTTTTGTTACTTGGACACAATTAAGGAAGCGCACAAGATGTTTGGAGGGGGTGCGTGGCTGCGTTATGACGTGCAGTTCCGTCAACGGAAGGCTGTCAGGCAGTCATTGCGCTGGGATCACAAGGACATTGGGCTTTGGATGAAGGTAATGTCCGGTCCTAGGTTTGGAGGAGGGGGGGCGCAGTTTTTTCCAGGGGGAGCCAGCAGCCAGCAAGCAGCTGGAGCGTTGGCCAATTGTAAGAAAGAAAGGGCTTTGTTGGCTCTTTAATGAAGGAGGTTGTAAGTTTGGGGGGAGCTGCAGATTTCGGCATGAGTGTTTCGGGTGCAGGGGTAACCACAGACTCTCGCGGTGCTTTAAAGAGGGGGCGGGTAGAGGGTGTGATGCTGGTGGAAAAGGGGCCGACGCCGGTGAAGGTAGAAAGGATGAGCCCCTTTTTAGGTAAGTACCCGGATAGGGAGGCGGCTAGGGTGCTGGAGGCGGGTTTTGTGGAAGGGTTTTGGATTCGGAGTGAGGTGGGGGGGGGTTTCTAAAGAGGCACGGAATTTGCAGTCTGCTTTGCGGCATGCGGAGGTAGTGGCGGACAAGCTAGCAAAAGAGGTGAGGCTGGGCAGGATGAGTGGACCATTTTTGGAGCCGCCGTTGGAAGGTTTGATTGTGTCACCGCTGGGTTTGGTGCCTAAAAAGGAACCAGGTAAGTTTCGCCTGATACATCATTTGTCTTTTTCGCCGGGGAAATCGGTAAATGATGGGATTTGACCGGAAGCTTGCACGGTGGTCTATACTTCCATTGATGCAGCAATTTCGTGGGTGAGGAGGTATGGGCAGGGTGCGCTGTTGGCTAAGGCAGACATAGAGGCTGCATTTCGTTTGTTGCCGGTACACCCGCAGTGCTTGCGTCTGCTGGGGTGTAAATGGGAGGGAGCTTATTTTGTTGATAGATGTTTATCGATGGGTTGTTCCATTTCCTGCGCGTTGTTTGAGAAATTTAGCACTTTTTTAGAATGGGTGGTGCGGTCGGTGGCGGAGGTGGATTCGATCATTCACTAGTTGGATGATTTCTTGATGATTGGTCCGGCAGGGAGTTCGGTGTGTCGGGTATTGCTAGCCACGTTAGAGCATATGGCAGACAAGTTTGGGGTTCCGTTAGCAAGGGACAAAACAGAGGGGCCGGGGACAGTGTTGACTTTTTTGGGGATTGAGTTGGACACGGTGGCCATGGAGAGTCGGTTGCCGCGGGAGAAGCTGGTTGATCTACAGGAGGAGGTGGTAAGGGCTAGTGGTCGGTGGAAGATGCGCCTGCAGGAGGTGCAATCCCTATTGGGAAAGCTCAATTTTGCGTGCAGGGTAATTCGGATGGGCAGGATTTTCTGCAGGTGCCTAGCGGCAGCTACGGCTGGGGTGAAAGCGCCGTCCCATTTTGTACGGTTGACCAGGGAGGTGAGGGCGGATTTGGGGGTTTGGAAAGAATTTTTGGAATCATTCAAGGGTAGGGCGTTGTGGTTACATAGGCCTGTGGAGGCAGTGGACTTGGAGTTGTTCACTGATGCTGCGAGTGCTTCGGGTTTTGGGGCCTACTTTGGGGGCTGATGGTGTGCAGGGGTTTGGCCAGATTCCTGGGTCGAGGGGGGTTTGGTGAAGGACCTTGTTGTACTGGAATTGTTTCCTATTGTTGTGGCGATTGAGTTGTGGGGGGCGGAGGTGGCCAACAAAAAATTTAGGTTCAATTGTGATAATTTGGGGGTGGTACAGGCAGTGAATAAGTTCTCGGTGTCCTCGGTGCCTGCGGTCCGTTTGATGAGGCATTTAGTGTTAAGATGTATGCAGAATAATATTTTTGTATTTGCGCCGCATATTCCGGGGGTGCGTAATGTTATTGCTGATGCCTTGTCTCGTTTGCAGTGGGACAGATTTCGAGTGTTGGCTCCAGAGGCAGAGCAGTACGGTTGCCCTTGTCCAGGTCATTTATGGGGGATTGCGCTGGGATTGTAAGAGGTTGGCTGCAGCGGTCGGTGAGTGAGGGCACTTGGCGGGCTCATTCGGCAGTTTGGCAGGAATAGGAAGGTTTGTTTGGGCGCCTGGGGGTTGGTGACAGGGAAGGTGATGCGGTGCATGTGTTGTTATATTGGTTGGTTAGGGAATTTTCGAAAGGTGTGTCAGTGTCAGCAATTAATCGGTTAATGGCAGGGATGGCTTTTTGGTTTAAATGGCAGGGGTGGCGGGATGTGACCAAGGAATTCATTATGTGGCAAGCTTTGAAGGGGTACAGGAGGGGTTGCAGGGTACAGGATAAGAGGAGGCCGGTTTCCTTTGGTCTGTTGCAAAGGCTGGTGGGTCAGCTGGGGTCAGTGTGTACGAACGGGTATGAGCAGGTGTTGTTTAAAGGGGCGTTTTCTTTGGCGTTTTTTGGAGCTATGAGGATCAGTGAATTGGTTAGCCCGACAAGAACTCGATCAGGTGGGATTTTGGTGAACGACGTGGTGTGTTCAAGGGAGGAGGTGAGTATGTGGATCAGACGTTCAAAGACAGACCAGAAGGGTAAGGGCTTGCTGGTGCAGGTGTTCAGGTTGGGGGGGGGGGTCTGGGGTTTGCCCGGTGGCTGCGGTGGAGGAATTGCTGAGGGTCAGGGGTTTTCAGGGAGGTCCTTTGTTGATACACGAAGATGGGACTTTCTTGTCACGGTTTCAATTTATTGCCGTTTTTGGGAGCTGTTTGCGGTTGCTGGGGTAGGATGGGGAAGCTTTTTCTTCTCATTCTTTCAGGATTGGGGCTGCTACGGAGGCTGCTAGATGGGGTTTAGGGGATGAGGTCATTAAGCGGATAGGGAGGTGGGAATCTAATAGGTTTAGGTTGTATGTTAGGCCTCATTTGTTGTGACAAGGGTGCCGGTGAGGGGGATTTTGGGAGGGGGTTTTGTGGAGGTTGAGGGGTGGGGCCTGGGAATGGTTGTTGTTTATTTCTTTGTTTTTTAGGTTCTCAACGCTGTTTGGTGTGGATTGTCGGGCATTCCTACGTCTGGTTGGGGGGCCAAGCGAGCAGACGTCAGGCCGGAAAGTCGGCAGTTAGGGTTTTCTCGGGCAGAAGCATTGGTTCGCTGGATTGGAGTGCGAGGTATGCTGTGGAGCCGGATAGTCCCAGAGATTCGAAGGTGTGCGGCGCTGGATAGGGCGCTGGACGTCGTGGTGATGCACGCCGGAGGGAATGACATGGGGAAGAGAGCAATGAAAGGTTTGGTGCGGGATGTGAAGTTGGATTTTTTAAGATTAAAGGTAGAGTTTCCGGGGACAGTTTTTGTTTGGTCAGACATGGTGGCGCGGTCGGTTTGGAGGGGGGCGAGGTCTGTTGTTGGTGTTAATAAAGCCAGGATTAAGGTTAATAAAGAAGTGGGTAGGTTCGTGGCTAGGAATGGGGGTGTGGTGGTTAGGCATAAGGAGCTGGAAGAGGATACTTGGCGGTTTTTACGGCAAGATGGAGTGCATTTGAACGATGTGGGGACGGATTTGTGGTGCCTTGGTCTGCAGGACGGGGTACAGAGAGCAATCCGGGTGTGGAAGGGCGCACGGGTGTGAGGAATCCCACCCGTACGCTGTGGCGGTTGAGGTTTGGTGGAAGGTAAGAGTTCTGGGTTTAATTATGGTTGGGGGGGGCACCCAAGGTGGTGGCGTAAACCCCTCCCCCCCTCTTGCAAGTGGATCGGTGGAGGCCCCTGAGGTGGTGCTGTGCTGCTAGGGGGCCAGGTTGGCTTGGTGTTTGGTGATTATGGAAATGTAGTGGCGTGGCGGACTTTACCTTCCGGACCTGCAATCTAGTCGTTTGGGTAAAAAATTGGTTTTGGTGAAGAAAGGGTTAAGTGAGAGTTATAGGTTGGTTAGGTAATATTAGAGGTTAATGTTAATGGTGTCATAAAATGTTATTTAAATGTTATTTACCGTATTTTTCCGCCGTATAAGACGCTCCAGAATATAAGACGCACCCAATTTTAAAGGAGGAAAATCTAGAAAAAAAAGATTCTGAAAGATTATTCCCCTTCTGATCACTCATGTGCCATTCATACCGTATTCCCCTTCTGATCACTCATGTGCCATTCAAATTCCCTTTCTGATCACTCTATGCCTTTCAAATTCCCTTTCTGATCACTCTGTGTCATTCAAAATTCCTTTCTGATCACTCTCATTCAAACTCCCCTTCTGATCACTCTGTGCTTTTTTTCCACTGTACGGCAGTTAGGAGAGGGAACAGCAGGTGGCGCTGTGCCGGCTTCTTTCGCTCTGCTTTACAGACAGGAGAAGACACGTGCTGCTGCCAGAGAGAAGAGGAGACAGACGCTGCTACAGCCAGAGACACAGGCAGGATCGGGTATCGGATGAGTATATTATTTTAGTTATTTTATCACACCTTTGTAGTATAGGACGCACTAACTTTTCCCCCCCAGTTTTGGGGAAGAAAAAGTGCGTCTTATACTGCAAAAAATACGGTAAATATTATTTATTTGTTTGTTGGTTATTTGATAAATATGTTAAAATATTTATTATGTTAATTTATGAATAATAATAGAGGGTATGTTATTAAATAAACGGCTGCTTGCCAGCCATTTAAAACGCATGTCAGGTGTGGAGTTTTTATTTTATGTATGGGATGTTAAGAGGGTGGGGCTGGCAAGGGAGATTGCTGAGAGGTATGTATGGTGAAAGAGGGATATCTTCAAGGCAAGGTACGAGCTACCCTAGTCAAGAACCAATGCTGCACTGCTCCTTAAAGTAGAATTCAGAGTTAGGACCCTCATGTAGGTTGTGCCTGCTTGCACTACTGTGGGACAAAACAAATGTCACTTTTCATTCACAAGATTGAAGTTTGTGAATCAGCATCTGGTAATACCAAGTCTGCTGTCAAAATTACCTCGGTTGAATCTCTCTCAATCTTATATGGAAAGCAGAGGAGATACAAAAAATGGAGGATTTAACCCAATCAGGGAAAGTTAATAAAGTTTTTTGTTTACAATTATGGGGTTTGTGTTTATATGGTCTGGTTTAGATGGTCATACAGGAGCCTTTAGTTTTAAGTTTGCATTATGAGAAAGGCTATTATGAAAAACCAACAATAGAAATCAAATCACTGTCCTATCTGGTGACTTGACCTTTTTACTAAGTTATGACTGAAGTAGCAATATATTTGTTCTGTATCTGGTTTAAGTGTTGGACAACTATGTTTTACCAATCATAAGTTTTCTTGCAGTTTATTATATTGCAAAGCCTTATAAAGCTTTCGTTTTTATAACTATGAGAGCACTTTAGAGAAATGCAGTTTCCCTCCTGTGTTCAGCAATGATTATTTGCAGTAAGCAAAGTCTTCTCTAAACAGTACATGAACATCAGGTTGAAAAAAAAAAACGAAGTGTCTGATCATTGAAAGAACACCAACACTTTTTAACCCCTCTTTATTATATTTATAGTAAAATAAGGGGTAATATAGGGAATCATTGTGCAACAGAGAAAAACACACTTCTCACATTTACTGTCCCTTACATTCCTATCTTTGACACTTTAACCCTAAAGCAAGTACATAGAAGAAACTCTTGTGTTTGATTGTTCAATATGGTTTTGATGTTGGGACAATTATTTGCCAAAAAGAAAGAACAAGCAGGGTAAAAATACTCAACGTTCACAAATGTCTTTGAAGGGCCACATGGACATGCACAAATGTACTAAATGCATTGTGTTTGTAATATACTTGGCAATCCCTCCCTTGCAGAAACATTTGTTTTAGGTTCTGCTCTGAATTTAAACAGGATTGATAGGAACTGACTCTAGAACTATCAGCCTAAAACCTGATGTTATAACCTGTTTTTTTGGGGCAGACTAGGTAGGGGTGGTTAGAAGCTAAATACAGGTTTTGGATCAGGGGTAACAGGATGTAAAGCATGAAGAATGAGGAGAATGTTAAATAATATTAAACAGTATTTATATAGCACCAACATATTATGGAGCAGTGTACATGAAATAGGGGTTGCAAATGATAGACAAAGAAAGTGACACAATAGGAGGGGAGATATGTAGTGTTGGTAAGTAGTGAGGGATGTTACGAGAAAGAAGAGGACGGGTCAGCAAGTTTGAAAAGATGGGTTTTAAGAGCACTTTTAAATGAGCAGAAAAGTAAGAGCAAGCTGAATATTTCCATTCCAGAGAGTCAGGGGAGCAATAGAATATTCTTGGAGTCGTGCATGTGTCGAAGTTATGAGAGAGGAAGTCATTAGTAGGTCATTAGAGGAGTGAAGAGAAATGTTGGAGTTATTTTAAACATTGCAAAAAAAAAGAATATACCAAAAAATCCCGCTGCAAAAATTGGTGTTCTTCACTGTATATACTTTTTTTTCTGGGTTCAATAAGGGATGTGGCCTATGTGATATATAACATATGTATAGGTGGAAATCTTCTTCTTCTTTGTATATTATTTAAACATTGGTTACGGCCAGTAGTCAATTTTAAAGTGAAACTAAAGGTCGATTTTGAAAATTTGTGACCAGGTAGGGATTTATTGCAGAAAATGACAGGCAATGTCATTTCTCAATTAAGCATTCTTACCTGCCTGATCACTCACTTCAACTGTCAAAATCACTGAGCTGCACATGCAGTTTAATGCCAGGATATCCAGCAAATCCCAGCTTCCCTTGAGGGGTTGCCGGCACTGAATGATCTCATATAATGAATGAAGATGTCAGAGCCGTACAATGGAATATGGACCGGTGAGTGTCACAGGATTTAGTGCTGCCTAAAGGGTTAAAGAACTGAAGTCATTTTGGGAATCAGAGTAAATGTCATAGAAAGTGAAAGGTTAAGTGGCATCATAAGTGTAAGGGTTTTAGGGATAGATGAAACATAGGGGGGAATGGTGGGAGGTGAATGTTCACAGTAAAAGTTTGTTGTTCTCAGCATCAAAGTCCTCAAATGTACTGTGGTGCTTGGAACTAATGCACCATTGCTCCGCATATGGATGAAAAAAAAATACTTTGTTGTGTTCATCAGTCAAAAGGGGTTTATAAATATTTTTAGTATCTCAGATTGGTTTGTGTTAACTCCTTTAATAGCCAGTAAGCCTGGTTATACCAAGACCAACACAAACCAACCAGTCATATATAGCTCAAATCACAAAACTAACATACCAAAGGAAGAATACTTATTTCCAAAAAGTCATTTTTGGAATTGTGATATTCAGTTGAAGCCAATGAGATCTGAAAAAAATTACAGTCACATGGCTAAAACAATTGTCATCCAGGTGGTAAAGCTTTGTGAATTGATATTCTGATCAGAGGCCACACAACAAAGATAAATGTTAACATATGAATTTATGTTTAGTTCCATTTATACATTGTGATTGTATTTTGAGAATATTCACAGATTTTATGTGCAGAACCACAAATTCTCTCTGTCATTTTATTATTTATCAGGATGATGAATGCAGATTGATCTACATTCATGCCGCAGCATGGATACATTGCTCAGCTCAGAGGACAGCTTGAATACTGTTTTTATGTGAACACACATCAGGAGAGAAAATTCCAAGTTTAGCATAAAGGTTATTTTTAACTCCAGCTTGTTGCTAAGGGGTATCACTTCTGTCAGGTATAAGATTGAAGTGTGACGGTTTGTATTATCCGCGAGGTGGCGACAGAGACAAATAACTGCACATTAGGCCTATTTGAAGCTGAACAGAGGGAGTCTAAAACAATTAAACAGTTAGCCATGCATCTCAAGCTGTAACATAGATGCCAAGTCTCATTTATTTTCAGGCAAGGCATCAGCATTTTAGAGATCTGAACATTCTTGTCTATGCAAATATGACTGTTTTTTTAAATACTGACAATCTGCACTGTAAACCAATGATACAGAGTCATAGAGTTTTATTCTTTATATAGGTTCAAGTTTTCCTTAGGAGGGAATGCAAATAATTAGATAAGCATGCTACATTTTTAATTACACCATTTTAAGTATGTGATAATACAGTTTTTCTGCTACATTTGCATCACTTGATCCGTGGATCAGATGGAATGGTTTTTAGGAAAAAAAAAACAAAGCTGTATGTAAAGGTAACCTTGGATGGTAGAGGGCAGTCAGGAATAAGGCAAATATACATGTATTTTGTTCTTTTCTGCATGTGTGCACACATCTCTATTTATGTGCATTTGCCCCATCAACTAAACACTAGGTGGTCCTACTTGAATTCGCAAAACTGTAGACCAGTGTCTGTCAACCAAGGTTTCATGGAACCCTATGGTTACTCCAGGAGTTGCTAGGGTTTCCTT
The DNA here is from genome assembly GCF_032062135.1 of Pyxicephalus adspersus. NCBI lineage: Eukaryota > Metazoa > Chordata > Amphibia > Anura > Pyxicephalidae > Pyxicephalus > Pyxicephalus adspersus. The sequence continues at coordinate 12,084,282 of NC_092868.1, forward strand.
GATCAAATTTATTTAAATATACAATGTTTTAAACTATAATCGCTACCAGCATCTGTTAGATATATATATATATATATATATATATACATTTTACATACATTTTTTTTTTTTACAGTGCCTATACAATGTACCTACCCCCTAAATATTTTCATGTCTTTTCTTGTTCTAGAATAGTGTTTCCCAACCAGGGTTCCAGAGGTTGCTAGGAGTTCCTTAAACAATGAGCAATGTGTGCCTGCTTAAGTAACCCCAATGATCTCCTGGCTATCTGTAGGGGTGAAGTTTTTCCCATTGGCTAATTGGCTAGCAATGTAAGAGGCATTCTTCCTACTGACACCAAGCTAATATACTAGCAGGTGTTCCGTAAGACCTAAACGTTATTTCTCCATATTAAAAAGGTTAAGAAACACTTCCCTAGCCCTAAATATTTTCAAACTTGTTTAATATATATATAAAAGGTTTATAATAAAGATAATATTAATAATAAAAACCCTTTGGACTATTGCAACATATCTGAACATAAAGGTCTTTTACCATATCAATTTTCTATTTCTAAATCATAAAACATCACATGGTAGGTCAACTAAAGATGTCTTGTGTTTTTCTCTATTTGTGCTACAAATCCACCATCTTCCTTCTTACTATTTAACATACTTGGCAGTATTACTCTGCAGACTTGGTACCTAGTGATCTCTTCTTGATTTTCAATTGAGTTTTATTTACAAACATACAAAGAGCAATACAACCTATGGCACGAAACACGAAAAGCTTATTGTGCGTCCTTAAAGAAAAGGTGATGCTAGGTTTAGGTTCCAGTGGAAACGCAGACTCATGTTTTTCTACAACTTTGGTGAGGAGCAAAAAAAATCTTAACAGATCCAATCCAAAATACACTAAAACCTTTGGAATTGCAAATATGGGTGCACTATAATGACTTTTAATCGATGGAATGTACTCAGGTCAGGTTTACAAAAAATTATAATCACAAACTGACATTTTAAACTGTCAAATTATTATGTTTTAACTAGAATCCAATATGTCATATATTTACCTAGGAAGGTATGACCTGTATTTCAGGACCAGAGGGGTGGCTGCAGGGAAGGTTAAAGGGCTTTTTTCACCAAGTGATGCCCAGAGATGATCAACTATGTGTGGTGACCTAAATTTTGTATATACTTGCTGACAAAATTGTTTTTTCATTTTATAACAGAACAAGGCAGATGAATGTCCAATAGACTCTCTATGCATATGATACATATCTGGTCTGTACACCGGTCCAAGCCTGTATGAACAAGTGCATTAGAATTTAAATTGGGAAAATACTGTAATTACATAAAGAAAAGTCAAGCTGCAGAATAAAGACTTAATGGGAAGCCCACAGTCCCTTGGAATACATATGTCACATATCCCAATACCCGGGACACTGCACCTTCTGCACATGTCCCATGTTGTGCATGCACAAAAGAGGCCCCTCCCCTGTAAAAAAAAAAGGGTCTGATCCCATGCATGCACAATGAGACTTGCATTTTTTTTCAGGAAGCGGATAACCAGATTTACTGCCTGTCCAGTGCAAGATCAGATGACCTAGTTAGAACCACGCAGAAGAAAAGAGTGGCGCCAGGTGTCGAGTCCAGTCTGTGCCGGAATGGAAAACAGTTTCCAACTAGGTTCTCTCATGATAATCCATATTCTTGAATGCCAATAACTGCTATAAATGACATTTGACATTATGCTAAAGAAATTGGGTGACCACATTATTAGTTCCCAACCACAATGACTATAGACATGGTACAAATCAGTGAACTCCACTTTATCTTTCAACTTATTTTTCTGATGATGTAGGGAGTAGAAGGCTGTTGTACTGAGCTTCACCAATTGGAAGACCATTGATCATTAATTGAATAATATGGTATACACTGCAGTATAAATATTTGACAAATCTAAACTCCATAAACTCCAAGAAAAAAAGAAAAGCCAAAAAAAAAAAAAGAAGCCCAAAACTTATCATAGATAGATTACAGGGAGGGCTAAACAAAAATGATTTGTCACATACCTGTTACTTGAAACTCTTCATCATTAATTGCTTCCACCCTTATTTTCATCCGACCTCGGCGCTCAGTATGGTCCACCCCACATAAACTCGGCACGCTCTGGACACAGCGTTTGTGTACATTCATCTCACAGCCTGAAATGAAGTAGTAATAACCACATTGCATAAAAAAGCAATTAGCAAAACGAAAAAAAAGTTTCACTGACTCACTTAAATTATATCCCAGCATGTAAGCTCAGACTGGTTCAAATTACAGATAAGAGAACTTAATGTGTTTTAAGACTTTTTATTGATTTTTTTTACTACCTTATATTTTACCAGCTACCTTATATTTTAAAACCAGCATAATATTTGAAGAAACAAAGGCACCAGCATCCCAATGTTTGCATTTTTGGTCAAATTACATGCATTACATGCTTCCCATTAATGAGCATGCAACAGTCAACTTTGGCTCAACTTTTCATTAAGATACAAAGTACCGTAATTCAGGTTTTGATTTCTTTACCCTGCCCAGGACCATATCACCATAGATCTAGTCAAAGCAGCAAAAATCCTTTGTAAAAAGATTCAGCCCTGATGCAAGGTGTATAAACCCAATAGTGGGGATAGAATAACTCCAACACAATAAAGAGACCTTGTTGCCCAAACCATACATGTCCACCTTCTAGTAACAAATTTTCAGCTTTTAAAGCAAGCAAGGCAGTTTTCAAAATCCCAAAAATGAATCCACTGTATTGGAAGGAACTATCTAGCCAATACAACACTATAATAAAACAGATTTGCAAGAACCAAAGGATAAATGCAGCAGGGGACATTATTCATAAAAGCAGCAACCAGTTACCAGCAACAGAATTCCTCAATGTGTTTCACACTGATGTACATATTCATATGGCAGAACCACTAAGCACATATGTATGTAAAGGGTCAAAGGGACTCTGCTGCTGGTAATGCTCTTGTGAATGAAGTCTCCCAGTGTTTGTATTTGTCCTCTAGTTCTGGCATCTTTGTTTCATTGTATGGATTTTGCAGTTGGTGAGCTATAGCGTGGCCATGGGGAATAAGAGTGCCAGCCAGTCCCCAGACGGTAGCAGTGAATAATACAGTAATTTAGTACTTCCAGGAGAGAAGAAAGCCACATCATGAAAAGAAAATAGGAACCATTCTTAAAGAGATTGACTCTTCCTGGTGTAGTCAAACTTTCTAGGCACATAGCAGGTGAATATGAATAATTTATTGAAATACCCTGTTTTTACAATGTTCGTATATCAATGTGGCTGTATTTTTGTGCACCATCATTGGGCAAATTGACAAGTGAAAATTGTATAAATGCATCTAAAATATTTAATTTTTTGTGGTATTTTTAAAGATAGTGACAGGTTATTGTTAATAATTTTGGAAGCCACTGAGATCCAAGTCTTTTCATTCCTTTATCTACATGTATATACCTCCAGAAACAACCTCTACTAATAAATCACTTTTTCTTTTTTCCTTCCTTTTCTCCTCCCTTTGTCTCCCCTTTTTCTATGTTATGTAGCACTTTTCAAATGTAACCACACCACTGAAACCTGTTAGCATACCGTTCTGAACTCAAGAAGAAATGAGAGCACCCTGGAGAATACTATATCACAATAAGTGGAGATGTCACCGTAATGTGTTACCTTTCCCTAAGGCCTCATATAACACTTTCTTAAAATGGATGTCTTTTCCTTTTTAGTTTCCTTCTATGTTTAAATGTTTCAGACTTGTGAAGTTAAATAAAACATTACATTTGCCAATGGTTACAAAATCATTGCCAAGGACTATTTTATATATTTAGTGCTATTATGCAACATTTTACTGGCCATAGCCATGCCAAAATTCTGATGTTCTTATGGTAGGCTAGTTTTGTAGGAAGCCAATTAACTAATTTACTACCATGTTACCTGAAATGAATGGAAGATGAGGTGGCTTTTATACCTGATCCCTTGTGAATTTTACTGGTCTGTTCTAGCAGTCAAAGCTTAGATCACGAACACTGAAGCCCGAGGCAAAGCTGGTATTTAAAGCCCTCTATCAGAAACATCAATCAGAAGCTTCGTACATCGGCTTCTGACCCCGGGATCATTGTAATGGCCATCACTCATACTCATAACTCATTATCATTTAAAAGTCATCACTCTCTTGGGGTACAGAAGCAGGTGATGCTGCTGTGTATATGGCTAAACTCAATTTCAAGCATAATCATGTGAATGGAAAAATACTGTTTTTGCTCTTTTTTGTTTTTTTGGTACAGATTTGGTATTCCTTGCAAATTAGTTTTTAAACGCTGAAAAAAAAAACAGGTCCCTTAGTGTCACAACCACAAAAATTTTGCACCTTTAAAGCTGTAGGCATTATGTGTAAATCAAACAGTGCTAACCCCTCAAAAATCTATTTTAGCTCCACACTGTAATAAGACTAAACTAGACAAACACTGAAGGGACTGAATACATTCACAAGGCATGGTATACTGCTGAGCAGGTATATGAACTGCTTTTACTGTATAATGAAAATCAGCAGGGGAATCAAGCTTAGCGTTTGAGTCGACTGATGACAATGACACCATAAAAGCTGAATCCGATAATAAGGCTCATCCCTCTGAGACAGCAAGACCAAATAAACTGAACACTAGAGCGGTGCAGGAAGGAGATGCAAAGACTGGCATAAGATGCAGATAAAAATGAAGCAGGGAGCATAATAAATCTGCAAAAATGTTCTGCTGTGCCATGCTGGAGGAAAATCATTGTCCATTATGGTCTCCTGAAAGTATGAAAGTTGCACAGTTTTGTCCACTTATAGCGCAGGCAGAATTAAAGGTGGAGACAATGTTTTTTTAGCATTTTTTTTAAAGCTTTCTATTTCTAATTGTTACGCAGACAAACTCATAGGGCCTAATTTATTAAAGCTCTCCAAGGCTGGAGAGGATACACTTTCATCAGTGAAGCTGGGTGAATCAGCAAACCTGGAATGGATTTCTTCAAAGTCAATGTTTTGGGTCCTGGACCAGATCCATTACAGGTTTCTAGATCACTCTGATCACACTGATAAAAGTGTATCCTCTCCAGCCCTGGGGAGCTTTAATAAATCAGGCCCATACACCTAACAATACAAAGGGTACTGAAAAATCCTGGATCCATCAAAGATTGAGAGGGCCAAGTAACATACATGCTCGTCTACAATCCCCCTGACTTCGCCAAGCAGTTTTGGTGACAATCCATGTTTAGGGGCTTTCCAAATACCTTTGGGAAATGGCAATAATATTCATGAAAAAAAAGCATTTTCTTAAAAATAAATTCTTTAATTTTTCTTTTTTGTAATGAGTATTTGTTTTTCATTGGTAATATCTGTAATGGTAATGTCTGTTGCAGGTATTAATTATTACATGCAATGTATTATATGGCAATGAAAATATCTGCATGATGTTGTTTTTTATGTGCCTGCACTACTTGCCTGTCCATTATATACCCTAAAAGCCATTGCTAGTAATACTTGCTCATTATAAATATCTACCTGCTGTTGCAAGTATCCATAAGCCAGGGGTATTGGGTATATCTGCAGCAATCACAAGCCCCAAATCCTAGTTGTGAGACAGCCCCATCCCTATCAATATTTCACAAATGAATGTGGTCCCCAAATAATTGATAGCAGGGAATTGTCAGACTCTGTCAGTAGTAAAATCCTATACTAAAAGGGGAACACACTATAAAAGGCCTGGAAAGCTGTGACATAATGTAGGGGCAGTGTAAAGATAGAACACATATTGGAGGCTTCTGGAAAGCTGGGGCACACTATGGCTGACAGTTGAATGTTATATCATCTAGGTAGCACACATGCAGAGGAACCGAAAAAGCTAAGACCTATGTGGAGGGCACTGGAAAGCTGCAACACTACTTGGTGCTGGAACATTGGCACACCATATTTGTCACAAATAACCATAAATACGATCTCCCCCACCATATGCCAAGAACCACTTGGTTGCCTTTGACAAGTCACATTGTCTTTTCCAGCCTGACCTTTTTTTTCCCCCTCAGGTGTCCCCAACACAAGTTGGGTTTTCATTGCAAGATATCCCCATACATCCTGGTCTTGAGACAACGTTATTGATATTGGTGACCATTGTGAAATCTAAATTATAATAAAATAATAACAATAATGCATTTATTGTAAATGTATTAATATTTATATGTATTAATTGTAATAAAACACCAAAAAAAGAGAAAAAAACATTTGCCAGGGTGACTAATACTTCAACCTATACTAAAACAAAATTAAAGGATTTGGCTTCAAAAGTTGTAAAGTATTTTTGAAAATGTTATTTGCAATAAATTTACATGAGCCATGTTTTCTCCTTATTTTTTTTTTTATTACTATAAAAAAGGCCCTGAATGGTGTGAATGTCTAAAGCCAGTTACAGCTTTGTAAAATCACTCAAAGATCTCATGTTTCACCAAACTGTGTTCCATCCTGCTGAGTTACTTACATGCACATTTCATTCCCTGGTGAACCAGCCCATAAAGAAGAGAACCGCAATGGTCGCAGAAGGTGGGACTGCTGTAGCTATGAACTTTGAACTTGTGCCGGCTACGTGGATCCTGCAAGAAAAACACAAATTAATGAAATGTTAGTAACTTGTTGACCTAGGTAGGGTATTTTGCATTCACCCAACAAAGCAAAGTCAAACAGGTGTTATGGCATAAAGAGAGGCCTTTAAAAATGCATTTTCAAGAATTAGTTTAAAATTCCAGTATGAGTTTTAGATGGATGTTATTAGGTTATATCTCACCCACCAACATTAATTATATATTTTTTAGATTCATGAAGCTGAATCTCGTCTCCCAAATTGTAATTTGTAAGCATTTGCTATGGTCTCACTATGGTCCTATTTCTTACTCTTGTTTCCGTTTTTTTGTTGGTAGTAGAGAATGTAGCTCAGTTCAGGAAAATAGGATGGAGATTCGTAGCTGTGAACCTCAGGGACAGTTCCTTAGGAGCACCTAGAGACCATTAGGTGCGTAAATCAACCATTGTTTATCAAAATATTAGTCTTGGTGGGTGTTACAAGAAAACATTAGTCATATTTGAATTACTATCACATTTTCCATGTAACCAAAGCCTAAGCTATTTTTTATTTATTTTGGACATATATTTTTAAAAGTTAAAAATGTATTTGTCCTGGTGACTATTATCTTCAGTATAGAAATGCATTTGAAATTCAAAATGCATGGGAAATACAAAATTTTACAAAGCTGACAGCTCCGCTCCCCTGATTGCTCTTGCAGGCCTACCAGAACTGTAGTATGTGTTCTTGGATAGAGATTCTCTATCCAAGAACACAGGAGCCCCACGGCTGTGCTAATAAATGATTGCAGCCGTGGGAATCATCCTGTGATAATTTCCATGGCTACATTAATTGTTGAGCACAGCCGCGGGACTCACACTGACAGGAGGAGTATCGCGGCTGTGCTCATCAATGAATGCAGCCGTGGGAATCATCCTGTAATTTCCTCAAACTTTCGATGGGTTTGCAAAATCGGATTGCCGAAAATTGGCTGACCCATCGGAAGTTCGAGGTAATTTTCGCGAGACTGGCAGAGGCTTTCTTGCTTATCTCTACTCAGGATGTCAAAGGTAGTATTTCCAATGCAAAACAACTGTGAAGATTTGTTCCTCCTCTATCGAGATAAAAAATGTCTATATAATGGCGACCACTGGTCTAAACTACACTGCATAAAAACACAGGCTTGTAGACACATTAAAGACACAAATATTGTTAAGTTTGGGAATTTAGTTTTCTGTTACTTACCTAGAGTAAATATATATATATATATATATATATGTTTTTTTTTTTATCCAAGATTAGAAATGATGTAGAAAAAATATATATTAACTTGACCTAATCACCTATTTTACCAGGCCATAGTTTGATTAATATTCTAATTACAATGATGTGTCCTCCACTACAGAATAGTGTAGCATTACATCACAGTGACCCAAATGTTCTCAGCTGCCCACACATCCAATTACCTTCTACAGTCAAAAGACATCATGGGGTGTTCTGATCAGCTTAGAGCAGCCATTATCAACCTCTTTACCCCAAATGAACCTCTGAAAAAAATTTTGGGGTCTTGTTGAACCCCTAAAAAATCAGTTTAATGAGGACGTGAGAAGAAAGCCCCCATTACGGTGATAATCAGGAAACAATGCCCTTTATTTTCTTTGGGAGGGTATTACAGATGTTATGTATATATGACATGACTTACAGCACCCAAGGCATTAATGGCTTGTTCTTGATTCTTCAGATCATTTTGGTAACATGCATATGCTTTTACATCAGATCTTTTGTGGAATTCTTTCTTTGAGTTTATAGTTTTTAAAGTCAGCAGCACTTGTGTTTATTTTTTTTTTATGTAGAATATGCCTTTTTTTGCTTATTACAATTTGTATATGAATCTTTATCCATATTTGATAGGTGCTTTTAAGTTGAACATTTTGATTACGCGGTTTGTTTTATTAAAGGGTTCAATTTGAAGTTTTACTTCACTGTGCCCAAGAGGGAGGTTGTATTAAGTTGGAATTTAATTTAAAAATATAATGTTTGATGATAGGAAGTGATCTTTATTGCAGAGGAGGCATGCTCTTTCTCTTCTGTAACAAAATTCTTACCCTAATTATTGCAAACTCTTTAGGCTATATACTGAGCAATGCAAAATTGTTTTTACTGCAGACTGCATCGTGGATGTCAAGATTCACATTTTCAATCTGTTAAGGCAGCGTTTCTCAACCAGGTGCCCTCCAGAGGTTGCTAGGGGTTTGTTAAGCAGTGAGCAACTTTCAGATACTCTTCCTTATGTAGTAGTCCCATACAGCCTTAATTACCTGGTACAAGTGTCATATCTTTCCCTGAAGAAGCCCAAGTGGGCGAAACGGATTGGAACATTTGAGACCCCGGTTTTTAAAACACTAAACTTATGGACATGTATGGGCTTGCATAAGTCTTGGAAAATACTTTGTCTAGTTGATCACACCAACTAATCCCACCAGAAGTCATGGAACTGGGGTCTGAACAACAATGTGTTTAGTATTTATCATGTGTGAAATGTTCACAGTATAATCTTGCCACAAAACCCCTTAAGCTGCGTACACACTTCCAATTTTTGTCGTTGGAAAGGATCTTTCACGATCCTTTCCAATGACAAGGGAGTGCACGATGCATGAACGGTGCTGTACATACAGCACCGTTCATGCTCTATGGAGAGGGGAGGGGGAGAGCGACGGAGCGGCACCCTGCTGCGCGCTCTCCCCTTCCCTTTCATTAGGATCGGCTGTCGTCCATCGTCCGTGGATCCGGCAGGTCAGTCGTCCGGACGATGGACGACACCGACTGTACACACGCCAGATTTTCGCCCGATAATTGGCCGATGCCGATTATCGGGCGATAAAAATCTGACATGTGTACGTAGCTTAACTCTTTATTCTCTTCAAACCTTTGATAACCATGGAGGTTGGCTCACACTGATGTAAGGTGAGAAGCCTATACCCTCTTTCTTTAAGGATTGGGATACCCTGTGTTAGGGTAACAGTTGACAGCAGGACAAAAAGCAATAATGTTATAGCTGTCATTGAGGCAAAAAGTCATCTTCCAGTGGGGACACCATTTAAGAGGGATTAAAACAGGAAATTTGTTTGTTTCTAATCCTAGAAAAAGTTTTAGTTTAGGTTTCAACTCCCAACCAACCTCTGACCCAAGCCATACTAATAACCTCACGCTACCTCTCCAATCTGGCGAAAATAATGACCCCTGTCAAGATCAATGTGCACTAAAATGTTATTGCTGAGATCCACTGATCCAATCATTTCTGAAGATGCATATGTTTTCCACTAGCTCAGCTAATCTGTGCTGGTTTATAATGTACAGTGAGGTCAAGTAATTTTCTATTTTTAAATTCGCTATTAGCCTGATAGAGTGTTAGAAGAGGATGCAAATTGCTGCGCTAGCATGAAATGTGAACACTTCAGTGAGCAGTCCCCTATGGGTTTTAATTATGGTTTCTAAACAATCAAGTGGACTTGTTATTATGAAAAAAATATTGTATTATACTGCTGTGCTTCAGAAGGATAAAAACAGATTATCTTCCTAAACGGTCTTATCACGGTCGTAGCTGTATTGTTAAAGTGTAAAAGCATTGGTGCAGTTACACTTATTTTTACTGCTTAATGACTTCCAATATAGTTATAGTTAGGTGTGTCCATATTTTTTTGCAGGACCGAAGTTTACAAATTAATTTATGTTCTTGAATTCAGACTGAATCACGCATGTGCCCAGACTACAATGTGCGCTGCACATTCATTATACATAATACATAATTTAATGCTCATTTAAAAAGGCCACGTTCATTGTTTTAATTTTTTTTTTTTTTAGGTACAGGCGTTGTACGGCTGATAAGCCGTACTTACAGCAGAAATACGTCACAACATGATGTATCAGTCAAACTCATCACCAGTTGAATTTGCTTTTGATATGTATCCCCCAGCCTTTTTGTATTTCTTCTTTGCATATCATGCTTTTTTTGATTGTTTGCCTGCTAAGAGGGTTTTTATTGGTTGGCATTCCCTGCCATTTGTACCTACCCTGGGGTAAAACAAGTGATGAGGGATTGGATTATTTATCTCGGTGTTGTTACAAATTAAGTAAGTACTATAATACCCATGAATTTGGAGTAGTTATATTTTTCCTGTACTCCAATGGACAATAAAAATTTGATAAATGTTGCAAGGTTCACCCAACTAGTGATATCTATAGCACTGAAAACCATTGTAATATAATTGTGAGCCATTTAAGGTCTCTTTATTTTTATTAATTTTTTAAGTGTGTTTCAACCATTATTTTTTTTTTAATTTATCTATGGGCATTGATACGGTATTCTAAGTTAAAAGTCCCCATAAACCTACCAGGGTGGTGTAAAAAGTTTATTGTCCCTATTTAATGTACAGTGGTGCGTAATATGTTGGCACTATATAAATCTTGGTTAATATTATTATTAATAATAATATTAATAATAATAATAGTTGTCTATTTAGTAAGGGATGTATTTTTGTTCTATTTTTAATCTAGTAAACTATATTAAAAAAAAGAAATAAAATCCAAATAACACTAAACCCAAATAACCTAAAGAAAGGGTGTGAAATGACAAAATCACCCCAATAACGGCTTTCAATTAGAAGTCAGTCCAGTTTCCTGGCTGACCCTCATCTAACCTTGCATTGTGTCATCCTTTCCTACAACAGCTTACAAAATACAAGATGTACTATAATATAATACATTATGATTGCTGTCTGTTTTATGATGAAGGGGCTTGCTTAATTAAAAGCCCCCTAAATCTGTTAATCATATTTTAAAGGCCACGTAGTGCCATTGTAGTAAAAAACAATTGGATTGGATTTTGGATTCTGCACATGTACAATATTTGCCAGGACTGAAAATCCCAAAACCACAATATGCACCCCAAACCCATGGTGATAACAGAACCATATTACTTATGATTGGGTATGAATGGTATCAAAATAGGCAATGCAAATTACTTATGGAGTGCCATATTTTTTTGACCAGGAGCAATAACAGCCCATTGAAAAGAGAAGCCAAAAGCAAATCTTAAACTCAAGTCTAAACTGCTTAATTATTATGTCATGATTATGTCTGGGGCACATTAATGAGATTTTGTTCAGTTTGGGGCCCAAGGTGATTATCTCGCTGATTTTACTCTTGAGCAAGCTCTTGAGTAAATTGTTAGTATTAAAATCCATTTTTATATCTGAAAGACGCCTGATTCTTTGTGTAAAATCTCACGGCTGCCAGAACACTGTATGAAACAGCTAATATCCAAGATTCATGAAGAAAATCTATTGATTTAATATTAGAAAGCTAAATGTTTTTACTTTATTTTAGGCTAAAAAAAAAATAACCTGATGGAAATATCTGAAAATTAGTTTTTGTTTTTCAGTCGATAAACATTGGAAAATACTGCAAACTACAATGTACACAGCTATGGAAATGGCTATGAAACATGGTCTAATTGTCATCTTCAATTCAATGTACGAGGACCCATGCCTCAGTACTCATCTCAAGAGCCCTCAACCTTATGGAAAGAATAAAGCTGGCTTCTGAGAGCAACTATAAAATATGCCATAATATCAAAATGACTAAATGGGTTGGCATCAGTGTGGAAGAGTGGCCATTTCTAGGTTACATTTGCATGCAGATTGTTCTGTATAATGCTTCCATGCTATACTGAGCTTTTATGATTAAACAACCTGCAATCCAATAAAGGAAAGAGGGGGCCACTACACATGAGATTTTTAGTAGCATATTCCTGCTATCTAAATTGCAGTGTACTCTAAATGGATAAAACACGTAGCTCACTATGATGGAGGCAAAACAAAATTTTGCAGACCTCCCTTTACCCCTAAAAAACCTTTTAAACCCACTTTCCCTTATTCAATAAATGCACCATAATTTTTGGTTTAATGGCCTGCAGGCCTTGTAATATACACTAAATATTTAATAGAACTTTTAAATAACAATATCAAACATAACACCAAAATATTGAACACAAACAATAAATAGCAAATAACCATAAATTACCAATGAATTAACTGTACTACCTACACACGTGCAATGGTTCACGTCCGATAATTGGCTCTGGGCTGATATTATACAAGAATCTTGCAAGTGTACAGTGCTTGTTGTCCATCGTCTGAATGATCGTCCTGACTAGTGTTGGTCGAATAGCTCACTATTCGATTCGGCAGCTATTCGGCCGAATATAGCAAAAAAATTCAGGTGGTCGAACATCGAACTCGAACACCATTAAAGTCAATGGGAGAAAAATTCGGGTTTGTTTCAGCACTGTGTAGAGCTTCTACAGCCTCCAAACAGATGTAAAAAGATACATTATAAAAAGATACATAACACTATTACATACCGCTTCACATGAAGATTAAAGTGCACCTGTCAAATCAATTTTAGGCTAAAGCTAGGTACACACTTCCAATAATTATTGTTAGAAAACGAACGATTACGACCGATCAACGATTATGCATGATTATACTTGAACAATCATATTGTGCACAATTCTGTACATGCTGTAACAATATGATCGTTCAAATATATTCCACCAACAGTGTCCACACACTAGATACAATCGTTTGAACGATGCAGGGAGGGACATGTATAGGAGAAAGTGTACCGCAGAAACATGCACAATCACTAAACGACACGATACTGTACACACGATAGTTAGTGAAAGATCGTCGGCCAATCAGATCCACCGTGGCGGTCGTTCATTTCCAACGACAATCCTCGTTCGGCGGTGTCCTTGGTCCCTTTTTTTTTGGCCAATCGGTTGTTAATCAGTCATTCTAACGATAATTATTGGACGTGTGTATGCAGCTTTAGTCTACACGGACTGCATTCCCATGGGCTAATCTACACCAGGACGTTTCCTTCAGGCACGTTTTTGAGCGTTATCTTAAACGTTGCTTGCAACATTTAAAAAATAAAGCGCTGGATAAATAAATGAAAGCTTTCATTGAAAACAATGGGGGCTTTTATAAACATTTTTAGCAGGTCTTTGGAATCTGGAAGCCCCCTTTAATAAGGAGACTCCCAGATCTCAACCGCCCCACCCTGGGGAATGAGTACAGGGGTACTTAAATCCCCTTACTCATTCCCTGAAAGGGTTAAAATATAAGTAAAAAATAGGACAAGGCTTTAATTTAAAAATATTTTATTAATTTGTGTGTTTGTGTAATTTAACTTTTTTTTCATCCCTAGTGCTCTGTGATTGGCTGAGAAATAGGAAATCCTGATGACAGCTCAAGCATCATCAGGGTTTCCCTTTCATCAGCCAATCACAGAGCAGTAGAGGTATGAATGGAGATAGTATCTCCATTCAACCTCTATTGCCCTCGTATTGCCTCCAGGATCAGGGGAGCAGAGCTGTCAGCATAGCAAAGCTCCGCTGATTGCTCTGCTCCCTGAGGAAAGGGAAACCCTGATGACAGCAAAGGCATCATCAGGATTTCCCTTTCCTCAGCAACTCAGGAAGCAGAGCAATCAGCGGAGCTTTACTATGCTGACAGCTCTGCTCCACTGATCCTGGAGGCAATACGAGGGCAATAGAGGTTGAATGGAGATACTATCTCCATTCATACCTCTACTGCTCTGTGATTGGCTGAGGAAAGGGAAACCCTGATGATGCTTGAGCTGTCATCAGGGTTTCCTATTTCTCAGTAAATCACAGAGCAGTGAAGGTATGAATGGAGATAGTATCTCCATTCAGCCTCTATTGCCCTCCTATTGCTTGCGGTTACAGCTAGTTGAAGGCACCTGCTTTCAATTAGCTGTGACCGCACAGTTCCCACGGTCCAGGAATCCCACAATGACATTATGATTCATAATGTCATTGTCGGATAACCTGTAAAAAATAAAAAAAACAAGTTTAAAATAAAAAACATAATTTAAAATTTTTTTTTTCTCCCGAATTTTTGCTGTCTAATGCAGCAAAATTCGGTTGGGGTCTACTCGAATTCGAACAGCCATATTCGGGTCGAATATAGGGACAACCCGAATTCGAACATCAACACTAGTCCTGACGGATCCACGAGCAATGGACAATGAACAATCGTAATAGAAGTTAAGGGGGAGAGAGAGCAGCGGGGTGCCACTCCGTCGTTCTCCCCCTCCTCTCTCCATAGAGCAGAACGATGCTGTATGTACAGGACTCAATCATGCATTCGTTGTTCCTTGAAAAGGATTGAGAAAGATTCCTTGCAATGACAATTATTGAATGTGTGCACATAGCCTAATCCCTCTTAATACTCAATCAAAATCTTTTCAGTTTGCCAGTTCCATTACCACTGGTAGTCTGCTCTAACCTAATCAGATTACTCCAGCTGCCAATTCTCCCAGTGTGGGAACTATAACCCTGTGACGATCTGAGCCTGTGATGAGAGAATGGGAAGGTTGTCTCCAGGGACACACCCTGCCCACTGCCCGGAGCTTGAGAATAGTAGAGGGGACATAGTCCGCGGCTCTAGCTGTTGCACCCCCGAGTGGGGTCCCTCTCTTTCCTGTCTACTCCCTGTATTCCCAGTCATGCAGGGCTTCCATTACACTCGTTCACCTGTTCCAGGCCTGTCTTTACCAGTAGCAAATAGTGGCATCTTGAAAAGGTCAATGAAGAGTGCAGTCGTGCAAGATTGTATCTACTACATGCTACTTGTGTAACCTGTGTAATCATGGGTCAGTTGGTTTTATTTGTTTAGTGCTCATTTTTTTATGCCTAGTTATTTACTCACTAGCTATTTTAGTAGTATAATTTAATTGCTATAAATCTCTTGCATAGCTCTAATCTAGGCAATTCTGGTTACTGACAGTAAATTGTTAAATCTTTTAGTAGCAAGAGATTAAAATTCTAAATGTAATCCCAGTTGTACCATTCCCGTGTCCCTAAGGGCTCACTTACACTTACTGTGCCCAGAGAGATTCCAAAATGAGATATGACCTTTATTTGTAATGAAGCACATGGCAAGCTGTAAACCAGATGCGTTTGGGAACATTGGTTGGAATGCCATTCAAAGTGAGTGGCACCACATTGCATCAACGTAACATAACTGCAGAGCAAAAGTGTGATTCCATCCCAAGAAAATGAACCCTATGAGTCAAACCTTACAATACTGTTTCATCAATTCTAGAAGGTGTCACACTTCCATTTTCAGGTCAGAGTTACTTCTGTGAACCATTGATTTGAATGAAGAAGAGACCATTAGATTGGTTCTGCATTAAAGTTTATATTTATGAAAGTTTTATGAAAGTTTTTCATGGTATGTGTAAAGAAAAGAAAAGAGAAGAGAAAAAGTATTTTTTTTTAAAGTTTTTTTGGAAAACAAGTATTGTATTCAATAATACTTCTCATAGATAGCAATAGTATTGTATTCAATGATACTTCTCATTAATAACAATACATAGCATATCAGTTCTAGTAAACCACAATGGGAATTGTGGTTAGGTAAGGTAGCGTTCAGGCCCTAGAGGGCGCTATACATACATCATCTAACATTTTTCGCACATACAGAGCCATAACTTGTTATAATTTGCAGAACAGAGTATCAATTCATAGTAACCGTTTTACCCAACACGTTTCGCCTGTTTTGGCTTCTTCAGGGGTAGCAGCACATCAGCGAATTTGTACAATTTCAGTTATAATATCTAAATATGTATACATATATATTGAGAATAATAATAAAATTGTGTAAAGGAGTTGGACCAAACATTCAAAGTACTATTTTTGATATAAGTAGTCAAAAAACGTCTACCATGTATTAAAAAAGACATTAGCTGTACTTTTGCAAGATATGTCAAATAAACATAAAACGTTTTGTAAATTATGTGAGTTGTGAAAACTACTTATATGATCTTTGTTCTGCAGCTTGGTTCTACTGGTGTTGTACATATCAGAAATGGTCCAAAACTTTTGGGGGCAATATAGCATTGTTTTTTGGGTGGGGGTACCACCAAATATGCACTGGAGAGCAGGTAGGCATAAGCACCACAAGATGTGGTGGAAAAATCGAAAATAAACTTATAATAGTTACGGAATATGAAGGACGCCAATATAATGGATAGAAGTTAAAGATATTCCACAAATGTGTGGTTTTTCAGATCACCGGTGAATGCCCGTGAATTCCTAGAGTTACCCTGGATACTACTAGGGGTTTCTTAAGCATTAAGCAGTTTGTGCCATTCAGGTCAATTTAAGTGACACCAGTGATCTTTTTAGACATCTGTATGGATGACATTCTTATTGGCTAGAGGCATTCTTTCCATTGACCATCATGTTAATATACTGTGAGCTATGAATATAGTAACTTTTAAAAGGGTACCTAGAAAATCTGAAACTTATTTCAAGTGTTTCATGTTAAAAAAGGCTGAGAAAGGCTGGTCTATAGGGATGAAAAATTTCCTCGAACTTCCGATGGGTCCGCCAAATTTCGGCGAACCGATTTCGCGAAACCATCAGAAGATCGAGGAAATCATTACGATCCCCGGCACTAGAGGTTATCTAAACTCCAGTAACCCAGGATCACAGTGAATTCTTAGGGCTGTATTCATTCTTGCAGCCCTGGGAATCCTCCTGTTTGCGATCTCAGACACTTGAGGTTAATTAACCTCTAGTGTCCAGGGATCGCACTGAAACTGCAGATGAACTCTCAACAGAGTTTCTCCATTGAGAGTTCATCTGCAGTTCATTTCCCACGGTCACCGGGTTGATAAGTACATTCGTTCATGCAGCCCTGGGAATCCTCCTGTTTGTGATCCCTGGGAACTAGAGGTTTTTTAATCTCTGGTGCCCCGGGATCGCAGTGGATTCTCAGGGCTGCATTCATTCATGCAGCCCTGGGAATCCTTTGTGCGATCCCAGGGACTAGAGGTTAAATGGGGACAAATATCCCCTTTCAAAACCTCTAGTGCTCTCTGATTGGCTTAGGAAAGCTTTTTTGCAGTGGCTGATCAATAAATGCAGCCAGCGCTGCATTCATGGATCAGCATAGCCCGCAATCTTTTTTTTTTTTTAATTCAATATACGGTAGTTTGGAGAATTTACACCTGTCGCTCTCGCTTACAATTTCGGTAAACCAGAATGGTCGAATTTGCCGTGAGATAGAGTTTTAAAAACTAACTTGCTCATCCCTACTGATCTATGCTATGCAGCACACAGTGAGCAGTACAACAGAGCGTGTGCATTACCTAACAAATCCATTGAGACATAAACCATTCCTATGTGTGTTTAAACTGTGTCTTTAGGCAATTTTCAGTGCACTCACTGTAAACTGATGCCTTCTGATGCCAAATTACTTTTTGTTTTGTTCTTTTTTTGTTTTTTCAAGTAGCTTTTGCCGAAAGTGAAAATTATCATGAGGCATATCTAAAGTTTGCACTGTAGGTACCTAGTAATAACACCTTGCATGTCACTGATTTGTCACACCATAATGGATCATGATTAAACGGTGATCAATTCAAAATCTGTTATGGTTTGACAATAAATATTTAACTACAGTGATTCTAAATATGTAATTATATTCGATTCCTTTTTCCTGGTACTTTCTTATTTTTCGTTTAACATGTAGTTGCTATTTATAACAACTATGTGTGTCTGTATACATATATATATATAAATATATATATATATATATATATATATATATATGTATTTACAGGATTCATTCAAGCCTGGATACTGAGAGAAGGCCATATTGGGTTTTGGGTTGTTTTGTTTTGGAAACGGAATTGGGCTCATCCTTCTGGGCTGTCCAGGTTTCTTAGACAGTTAGGCCTAGTCTATACTGTCACTTAATATTACCGCCTATAAATATCCCTACAGCTTTTGTATGAGTTTTTGAGTTTTTGAGTTTTATAGAAACATTTACAGATGTAAGGTTTAATTTAAGATATGAGACACATAAGAAGTTGAAAAGTAATACAAAACCCAAAAAAGGCCTCGAAATGTCTAAAAACACCCATAATGAGCATTTTCAAGTGTTACAAGGCATTTAGTGGGTTTATTTTTTTTACATATTTTTTACAGCCCAACAAGATAACTCTCTGGTGTGAACTAGCTTATTAGAATGAGACTTTCAAACATTAATGTCTAAACACTGGAAACTGTCTTCACAGCCTTATTGGCCGTTGAGGGGACTGTACTAGTGTAGGTATACCTGTCACAGAGCCTGGAGCGTGATTTCATTTGGAGCTGTCGCTATTCCCCCTAATATTACTACATATATATATATATATATATATATACACACGCATACATTCCAGTCTTGTCCTTCATAGGGAAATCCAGTGTGGTCACATTTGGCAGTTAACAGGCAGACAGGCAACCAACATCTGTCTTCCCCTCTGGGTCATTGATGAAGCCAAAAGTTAGCCTGGAACATAGCAATTATTTGTATATAGAGATGCAGAGTAATAGCTTTTCTGTCAGTAAAGCATATTACTAAAAGATCACAGATGGCTCTGACACCCCCTCCTCCTCCTTTAGAAGCCTGAGGACATGTAAATGTGCCACCACTATGCTTAAGAGAACAGTTGTGCTAACATTATTTATACATGTGATCAAGGTTAGCCACAGCTTCTGCATTTAAACATTTTACAAACATCCGAAAGTATGCATGGCATTCAAAAGAGGGCACATTTTATCCTGAACCACACATTTAAAGGACATTGATAGGACTTTAATAGGAAACTACTGGAAAACAGGTCAAATAAAAAAATGTCTTTGGGTGTCCTAGGTTGAAATCAAGTCAAACCCTAAATTACATTTAACTAGTTGAGCAGAAACAAGGCATTTTATTAAGCACATTGTGTATTGATATATAAACTATGCACTGGTAAAGTCCATTTGCAAAAATTGACTTAGCTTGATTGGCAGTTTGATCTTGTAAAGAAACCCTTGTTGGTTTATCATTGCACAAATCCAGCATGTATGAAAGCTTCTTGATTCAGACTAGCAGGCTTTCCCTTGCTGATGTCACGTATGTGCCCTGAAAGGGAGTTTTTACAAGTATGCATAGCCCCGTGCACCTGATTCATTAACACTCATTCATGCAAAGGCCTGGAGCACAGTCGAAGAATAATGCCATTGGCCAGTAATCAGATTGCAGGCTAATGAATTGGCCAAAACCTTAAAAGCCCAGAAACTAAACATATTTTTTATAGAGAAGGTATGTTTTCCCAGTGACCAATCATGTGCATATATGTACTATTGGATTGTGGATAAACATAAAATGATAAAAATGGTACAGTTTATGGTATAAAGCCATCACAATTTAGCACTGTATCAATCTGTGTTTTTTAGAAGATTTATATAATGACTGTACAATTTACTTGGATCTACCAACAATTATATTGTTTGAGGGCTTTATTGATACAGATCAATTGTATAGTTTAGGAGAAAGTTAATATTGTTAATTGTAATTTTTTTTATAGGACTCAAAGTGGTTTTATTTTTTTTTCAGGAAACACCCATATGCACACCGTCAGTACATAGGAAAATAGAGACTTGGATGGGATTGAAACCTGGGATCTTAGAGAGACAAGACAGGAGCACTAACCACTGGTAGACTGTGACATGTATGGTACATTTTAGCGAAAAATCTTCAGTTCTCATATCAGTCTCTTTTGAAAAAGATCTTTCATGGCTAACATAAGGTTTGCTTTATTGCCAGCTCTAATATCTGCGCAACATGGTTGGCTCGATATGGATGGAGCAAAAATCATATCTAAAGGAATTCACCACCCCTTAAAGAAAAAGAAACCTTAGTTTCAACTTCTGCCACTTCAAGAAAGCATCTATACAAAGGGCTGGAGTGTATTATCAGGGCTTACAGCTTTGCCAAAAGGCACGGTGATGCCACCTATGCACCTGAAAGCATTGAAGTCTGGGGCTAATGTTTTTTTTGTTCTCATCTTTGGTAGTACTTGTTTGATCCAGAATTTGACATAAAAAACCTTCCTTATGCCCTTGAAGGTCCACTCCAAGTCCTGGATATAAACACAGAAAGTTTTCCAGATGAAGATATGGTTGTGTATTGGTAAGGGAATTTATAGGAGAAAGTAATATAGAAGAAATTGGTCATATAAAATGCCGACAGTTAACTGTGGGTGATTTTTTTAGATGTACAAGTGAAAAGGGTCAGCTGGGTGTACTGTATGGATTTCAGAATTGTCATTCTTTTATATTTATTTATTTATAGATTTATACATCTATAAATACAGCCTGCAGCCACTTCTGCTTATGATATGTAAAGGCTCTGAATCCAACACTGTAAGTGTACCAGCAACTGCCGTGTCTGGTAAAAAAACGATAAATCATCTACAGTTTTCTATAACCTGATAGAATAAGATAACATTTTTGAGTGTCTAGTTAGCCAAAAATTCTGCAACATATAGGGATAAACACTGCTGTTGGACAGATTCACCTAAAATTATTCCATTCACTGTCATTCAATGTTAAGTGTCATTTAAAATTTGTAGTTTTCAGGGCTGCCCTGTTTTCATTGAAGTACATACTTCAATCATGCAGTAGACATTTTTTTACAATATTATACAATCTACAATGTTGAATTCTCTTGCTTTTGGGATCTCTAAATCAGGGAAAGTGACTACTTAGTAAATATAGTTAAGGCCATTGGTCTAGTTTGCAAGCCTAATAATGACAAGATCATGTCTTGCCTGGACATAGGGTTCAGATATGAGCTGAATTAAAGTAATGTTCACAGGTATGTAAAGAACAAAGCACAAATTTGATATATGTGACATTTGTACAACTGCTGTGTTACATAATACAATATCAATGGCTCTGAATAGTGAGCTCATACAAAATGTGATACAGCATTACATGACATATTAAAAAAATAATTTTAAGTGGATACCAAAGCAGCAATGCAATGTTCTCAATACACTTCACCGCCTTCAATGATCTGCCAGAGAATGCAATGATCTGATGTGTTACCAATGATAAAGTTTCTATGAAAAGAACATTGGACATGGCATCAGGCGAGAACAATTTTAGAATATGCCTTATCTGGATTGTTTTGCAAAATGCATCAGTTAGGAAGGTGTCTTTGGCTTCTCCCAAGCTGTTCTCATATTAGAATCTGTAATATTACAAAAAAAAACTGTACAAAGATAATCTCAGGGTTTCATAGAGTGTGGGCCCAGCATGCAATGAACTCTATCTAGTTCAGTTCAGGAAACGGGTTGCATTCCCAACAGATTGTTAAAATTATGAATAGCAGTGTCATGTAGGTCTTCTAGGGATACCACACGTAGAAATAATGTACCTTTGTGACCTATTTTAAAGTCAACCATTGAGAGATACAAAGACACTAGCTGTTAAGAATGAGAGTCTCAATCCCTATCCAACTGGGCAACTGCTAAACCAGACATTTTTACCTCCAGCTTTCACTATTGCTTTGGGTATATTCTAGTTATTTGCAGGTTCAGCCACCTAGTAAGTGTCTACCAAACCTGTAATCAAGGCCTTATGTCAGATTTAATGAGCAATGCCAGTGGGAAGACCTGTAACTCTATAATCTTAGGAATAGCTGCCTGCTGAAATACCTGTTAAAGTGCAAGGATAATATGAGCAGAGTTGTATACTATGTTCATGGATGGTCAGACTTGTGAATCTGAAGCACAAGGATGAAAGCTGGCTGGACTTGCATGGGTGTCCCGAGGCACCGTGCAGCCTAGAGAGTAGGTAAATGGCAATTCCGGTCTCATGAGATCTGTAGTGATGGGGTCCCAGCAAGCCTGAAGAACTTCAAGTAACTCTTTCCTGAACAGGAACTACTAACAGAAGACTGCCTCTACTCAACGTCCTGTGGGTTCCTTTCCAGCAAGGATGGAGAAAAAGATTGAACCTGCCTGGGTGATACAAATATCAGTGCCATACTGTCTGGGCCTACATCCAGTGTTGACAGCTCCATTAAAAGCATATACCACAACATCTTCTGTGTCCTTCTCATTACTTGCAATATACACTCCTTCCTTCTCCTTGCGATTTTTCGTGTTTTTACCCAGATTTCTGTCAAAAGTCCAGTAATGAGGCTTCCCAGTAAAGGAGCAGGTGCTGATTCGGGTTTTTTTAACATGGCAAATGTTTAAACCTATTTTGCACACCACATAAATATTAATAATCTTTTTTATAAGTATTTTATATACTGTTTTTTTCCTAGCACCAAAAGCAATCTTTTGGAGCATGATATAATCAAAAAATGCCTAATGGCTGTGTCCAAGATTATAGTACTGTGAAATAGGGAAAATTGTGTTTTTAATCTAGAAAACTATATAAACAACAAGGAGTGGGGAGACATATTTTTATTATATAGTATGCCAGACTCACTCAATTTAAAGAGCATATTTGGCAATTGTTATCATGGAGCAACCAACATCCCACCAATAGTACAACAAAGAGAGCAACTGAAAGACAATTCTTGTATTATTGTAAAGTAACATTATAGTAGATATGAAAACTTTTAGGATTTGTATGAATAACTATTATAATTATTATTTTCAACAAAGAACTATTGCTCAGAGAAGTTTTATAGATAAAATCTTACTAATCCAGTTAGGTTTGAATCATTTCAGTCCCTACAGGAATATAATAACATGATCAGAACGTCTTAATTATAATAATCTGAAGCGTTTCTACATCTCCATGACAAGGTGACTTCCTATGTTAAATGTTGCCCTATTTGAACATGTTTTTACCTTTACAATTAGGGATTGTAAAGCTCTATATACAAGAATAACTGAATCTAGTTAAATTTATACAACATGTAAAGGTAATTTGTTGCACATTTGGATGGCTTAGCCCTATAAATCACTCTGACACTATCACGCTGTCGGTATACACAGAGGGATATGTCCACCTCTTCTCCTTCCCACCTCTCAGTCTTGTCCTAGCAATGTCAAGAACAGAATAGGACAGTCTATATCAGCAAAATATTAGTCTTCAGTGCACTGCTCCATTTCTCCCAGGCCAGTGCTAAACATTCCTTGTCCCTTTTTGTATGCACATGGCCTGTCTAGGTAAATTCATCTAGTGTTGGCCAAGAGGTGGCTCCTTTTGATGCATCTGCCACCTGATGGGAACTTTGTTTTACTAAATCTTGACTTTCTCACTTAAATTTGAAGTATCAAAAAGCTCATCTGTATCTCTTTATTTGTTGATTATAATAGATTAGGAAACTGGAGCAAAGCAGTTTCATGAGTGGTTAGGTAGCTAATTTCATTGCTAGGGGCAGCCAGGTCCAAATTCCAAATATGAGCCTATTGGTTTGCAGCTATAGCATTGCCATTGACAATTCATAAATTTCTTACTGCTCCTTATTTACTGTGTGACAAAGTTGGCCCATGTTTTCTATAATGTTTCTGGGAAACATGATATAGTGTATGTGTTAGGTTCATGTTCGGGTTTGTTTAATGTTATGGCATTTCTGCTTTAAGAAGTAGTAGAAGGAGATTTAGCAGGACGTGTGTATTATTAAACAGATAGTGACCTGTTATTCTGTCTGCAAGTCTAAGATAACAGAGTAACAGGTTCCATATTGCTCAGGTTTATTTTCTCATCTTTATTTTTTACACATGCAGAGTATACAGTCAATCAAGTATGTGCTACAGGCAGTGTTAAAAAATGCTATTAGAAGGGGAAAGTTTTTGTCTTAGATGATCAAAATCTATGCTACTGAAAATCTCTTTGCTTTTGATCCTGGGCCAGTGTTGTAATAAAGTTATTATCTTCCAGAAATATAATTACATAGGTTAGAGAGCAATTTTTAATCAGGGAAATGAGTTGAAAGACCTGGGTGCAACAAAGGATTCTTTTTTTTGCCTAAGTTTAAAAAAAGGCAACAGAAGTCTTTTTTTTTTTTTTTTTTTGCTTTTTTCTGGACCAAACAAAGTATTCTTTTTTTCCTAAGTTTTAAAAAAGGCAACAAAATTTTTTTTTTTTTTTTGCTTGTTTTTTTTTGGACCAAAGCTGTAAGGATTCTGAGCCTCGGTTTTTTTAACGTTGACTATTTATATATAAAAATAGGAAGCCAAGGTACTTAAAGTCACATTTTGCCCAATACATTCACACTAATGTGTTCACTTTCAAACAGTTCTCAAAACCACCAAGACATCACTGTTTTGGCTTCTGTGGTTCCTCATTTCTCCCACCATCAATATTCTAATATTTTTAAATAAATCATTCCCTTGTCATTGCACTTTTTTTGGAACCAGTGAGATCACTGCACTAGCTAGTGGGGGTGCTGAACACTTTGTAAATTGGTTCCACAACAAAGCAAAATCACAGCACCCTCGGAGCTGTCCTCGATTTGGTGCTGATTGTTTCTGAAATCCTTCTCCTTCCCAGCTTGGAGGAAGCACAGGCCGTCACCATCTTTTGTCTTTTTTCATTTTCTGGCTACATCATCCGATCCCGCACTCTCAGACATGGCCTGCTAAAAATGGGGAAAAGAAGAGTGCCAATCTCAGTGTGTATGTGTGAGACCGGCACTCTGCCCCCCCCCCCCCCCAATATAAGGAAAAAGTTCCCTATGTGAATGCCTGGGATCGGGCATGCATGGATGGAGCAGCCAGAAGCGACCTGGGATATGTGACATATGTATCCCAGGAGGCTCTGCGAAAAAGGGCTATCCCTTTTGTTTTGTTTTTTAAATCAATAATATATATATATATTTATATAAACATTTTGGTGATAGGATCACTTTAGGTGCATTGTAAGCTAACAATGAACAGTAAAATCAGAGTAAGCAATTTCAATAATGGAGAGGAGCATGTACAACTGTACAGAACTGAAGGGAAGGATGGAGTTAAGTTTAAAATATCCTCACTGTATGAATTGTTTTGCCACTGATAAAATCTTATCCACTGTGAAACAATCTTTTATTAATGGCTTGGTTTAATCTAGAACTTTTATTGTTCCTCTTGAATTGTCTCCAACATTGTGGCAAATCGGGATCTTCCCTAACATAAAGACTGCACTGTTAAAAAGTCCTGTTGTGTTTTTTCGCTTTTATAATGTCCCTCTTCAGACAAAACATTGGAATGGTTCCAGTGATAATGAAAGCTACACAACAGGGACACAAAGCTCGCCTTTTTTCTGCTGCTAAAGCCACAAAAGACACCAAGTCACCTTTGGTGTTTAATGAGAAACATGTATTGTGATGTTCTTTCAGCATGGTTGGTGGATGCTTTGAAATTTTATTACAAATCACTATCCTAGTGAAAACGCTCATCCAGTTCAATCTTAACTTAAAAAGTGTCTGCTGTACATCACAATTTGCTGTACAGTAGGTCAGGTTTTGCAAGCAGAATAGGTTTAAATGAACAGGCTGATCCTCCAAAAATCAAAGCTAACTAAGCAGCAGAAATAGCACAACTTGAATTACAAAAAATTAAACAATTATTTTTCTATCGTACTATTCTGTCCATGAATGGTTAGTTAGAACTTTCATAAAAACAATAATCTTAGGGTTAGTTTTAAAGGGACTTTGGTTTGTATCAAGCTGCCTACTTCCGCATAGAAGTTACTAAAGTTTTAAGGACGTTATTAGCAATTTAATAATCTGAACCCAAGCTGCATGTGTTCATCAAGGCAAGTCTAACACTGGTCATATATATTGCATCTCATTGTACAAACTTATTTTGACAACTTTATAGAAAATAAAATCAAACATTCTAGATAGGTAGACCCATAGCTCTGCAATCAGCAAAGCTTATGCTCACTGCTGATTGAATTGTTCTAAAAATAACCTTTAAAGATAGTTTTTTCAAACTGATTTTGTCCTGGTCAAAAAAATGTTTGCCATGACTCCCATGACTTCTAGGGAGCCAGGAAATTTTATAATTTTTTTTTTATTTTATAATAGTTTTTAATGACATGATCATAAATCAAATTTCCCTGCTGTATTTTAGGAATAGGGGTGGAGAGGCTAAAAGGGCAATTTATTTTAGATTTATATAGTGTCAACATCTTTCGTGGCCATATCACTAACTGTCCCTCAGAGGGGCTCACAAACCATTGACCCTACTATTAGTCACAGTCCAATTTCTGGAATATATGTCAGTTTAGAGGAGAACCTAAACAGACACAAACAGGGAGAACATACGAAACCCATACAGGTTGTGTCCTGGACAAGAATCCAACCTAGAGCCACATCTCTCTTATAGCCGGCTCTACACCATGACCCAACCTCAAAAACTAGAATATTCTGTTCTTTACTCTACCTAGCAGTAATGCATGTACAAACTAAGACTAGAGGCACTTCAAAATTGTAAACTTGTTAAGGTTTAAGAAACAATAAGAATCAAGGCAAGTGGCATTATCACATTGAGCCAGATTGCCAGATTAAAAGCTTTCTGACATACTTAAATGGCTTGCAGTTTACTTCTTCTCAACATGGATGGATTTGGAGCTTTATGGGATGCCAAGGGAAGGTGTCAGCCGTAGGTGAGCAGTCTTAGCCTCCAGATATTTGTTAAATTCTACAGGCTGGTAAAAAGTTCCAATCTATTGCAGATTTTTACAAAATCCCCCACTCCACCTTTTTGGCTGGAACCATTTTTTATATACATGCCTACTTTACCAGGACAAGTACCAGTCTGTCCTGGCTTTTATACTTACTACCAAGTTTAGCTTTCAGTTTTGTCAGGGAGAAAAAAAACTTTCTTTGCAGACTTTGTCTCCTGTATCGTGTTATTTTAGGTTATCAGAGCTGCTTAGGATGTTTGTAAGGCTCTGTCTTGCAAAAGTGAAAGATCATCAGAAGCCTATAAAGAGCATCAGTCCCCCATGATGGGTTCCAAGTTATGAACAGAAGGAGGAAGGATTTCTCTATTTCAGTGTTTCCCAATCAGGGTTTAGTGGAACCTAAGGGTTCCTCCAAAGCAGCAGTTGCCAACCTTTCGGACCTCACGGACCAATAAATTCAAAATTTAAATTCCATTATTATGATTTTTAAAGATAGATTTGTAAAATATTTGATCTTCCTAATGGTGCCTGAAAAGGACTGTGGAGGGTCTGATTCATTGATCAACTAACGGTTAAGTGAAGTATTACTATTTTTACTATTACCATTAGTTGCATTATCTTTGGTATTACTAAAGAAATGCAAAGTATTTGTTTCTTTTTCTCACTGATTATGGGTTAATTTCATTTAAATCTAAGACCAAACAAGAAATGATAGTTAATAAAGTCAAACTATTTGATGCCAATAAATATAACAGTTAAAGAAAATACACAGTTAGGGTCACACTTACCTAAAAGAGCACCTGAGAAATAAACAAATAAAATAAAACAAACGGATGAGAATCGGTATTGGTGGAGCGGGGTGACTGTTGTGTTGTGCCTCCCTTGTTTTTCTATTTCTAGTACACTTTGTGAATTTAGTGCAATATTAAGGTTTTAAATTGTCATTCAGAATATAAGAATTTATTAGAATATTATTTTTGTTCTATTAATAATAAAACATAAAAATTGCAAATAATGTGCATATTTTTCTGTGGACCACCAACATTTTCTCATGGACCACCAGTGGTCTTTGGACTACTGGTTGGCGACCACTGTTCCAGTGGATGCTAGGAGTTCCTTGAGCAAATGAGCCGTTTGTGACTCTCTGTCAGTTTAACATATACCAATGATCTTTTTGGCTCTCTGTAAGACCCTTTTGCCTGCAATGTAGGAGTCAATCTACCTACTGATTACCATACTAATGTACTGTGAATTGAGGATATAATAATTATAGTGGGGGTTCCCTGAAGACCTGGAAGTTATTTTAAGGGTTCCTTCATGTTTTAAAGGTCAAGAAACACTGCTCAACACTTAGATTTGAAGCTGGTGAGTGGCTTTCCCAACCCTCTTTTTCTTCTTAGAATATATCATCTTTTGATTTTAGTTTCCTTTGAGTGAGAATAATATTAGAATCTAGGATTATGATAAACTTTTCACATTAAAATGTACATATAACAATGTGAAAGTCTTAAGCTTGCCTAAACCCTTCTATAGGCTTCTTTAAAGATAAAGTGCATGCACCCATTATGATCTGATTCAGTATCCAAATTGTTAGAGTTAGAAAGTACATTCAAGGCTTCAAGATAAGCTGATCAAGGTTTGTTAAATGCTCTGTAAATACTAAGTTCGATGCTGTTCAGACGAGCACTAAACACAAGTATTGTTTATTCGGAACGTAATCGCTTTTATGAGGATTTCTGGAAACTGGCACTCAGAAAAAATTTGCAGAATCTATTAGCGGCATTCTCTTCTAGAATTGCTAATCCCCTGGATGTCATATGTCACTGACTCAGAACAAGTACGCACATCATCAATTTTTATTCTGACTGCATTCTAATGTCCGCGGCAGCAGGTGATTTAGGGAAAATGAGCGAGCACTGATTGCAACACAGTTTCAATATATCCTGCATGGCAACTGTAACTCATTCACAGATTTCATTTGATGCTTGTTCAATCTCTACCCCCTGGCATTCCTCCAGAAGGGAATACTGTACATGCTATGATGTGGTACCAATACATTTCTCATAACTGCTTACTGGGAGTGTGTTTTTGGTATGCAGAGTAAGAGCTATGATACTAGCTGTTATTAATAGGTGTTATCACAGTTTGCTGCAAAAATGTTACCACGGTGACCAAGCAATCAAAGGCTCCAATCTGGGAACACGCATTTAGGTTGCCATAAAAATGGATTCTCTGTGAGAGTCCAGAAGTGCTCAGGAAGCTAAGGAATATTCAGGGCATCTTCCACCTCTTCCTCCATATGCGAAGTTGTCCATCATGCTTACAAGGGGTCTATACCTATCTGCATTTAGGTATTATTAATGGTCTGTTAATAGAAAGATTGGTATACATTACATATACAGCAAACATGTGTGGCACTCACACCCGAGAGGTTTTAAAGGTTTAAACCTGTGTCTTCCTTCTTTAGGTCAACACACAAGCAAAATCTAATGTTTACTCTAGGGGGTTTTATTAGATTTGTTCAAAAAACATGAGAGAGGGACAGGGTGCAAACACCAAGGCAAGAAAATACTAGTACAAAGCAACATGTAATTCTATGAGCAAATTCTGCTATCACTTGACCCGGGGAGCTCGGACCTTCTAGCCCATCCCTTATAAACACCATTGTCATAACTACCTTCTACTACCAAACCTCCCCCTGCATACCAGCCACTCCCCCCAATTAAATACCCCAACACAAAATCTTGGATTTAAATTGGCTGGCAAGCAGCCGTTTATTTAAAACACCATTAAATAAAGTTTAACTTTCCAAATAA
The DNA here is from genome assembly GCF_032062135.1 of Pyxicephalus adspersus. Classification (NCBI taxonomy): domain Eukaryota; kingdom Metazoa; phylum Chordata; class Amphibia; order Anura; family Pyxicephalidae; genus Pyxicephalus; species Pyxicephalus adspersus. The sequence goes on from NC_092868.1 coordinate 12,114,272, forward strand.
TTAACAAACAAATATCCAAATAAATAAATGCCAAATAAATTACATTTTACACTTTGATAAGCATACATTAACATAAATTAACACAACACTCCATTATTAATATAATTATTATTAAACGGGATTATATAATGTTAACATATTACATTGAATATAGCTTAATGAACCAACAACTTAATTCCCCTTTTAATAATACATAACCATTACAACAGTATCCATAATGTTATCAAACTCCCAATTATACACCCAAACAACCAAGCTGCAGGTCTCAGAAGGCAAAATCCCACCCAACAAGAATTGAACCCTTCCAACATCTCCACCTTGGCCCCTAGCTGCCCAGCACTGCCTTCAGGAGCCATAATCATCCGTTCACTATAAAGGGGAGACCCCACCAAAGGGGATCCCCCCTGCCAAAATCCACCCCTTTTCAATACACTGAATCCCTGCCTTCCAAGACCCCAACCTCTAAAACGAACCCACCTCTCAACTCTACCTAAACATAAGAGGGAGGGTGGGTGGGAAACTTTTTCTTTCCAAAAGAGGGCCTCTCACTATCGTCCAGCCCCTTTTAACATCTCCCATTCCTAATCTCCTCCTATCCCACGTTGTACACTAGCCCAGCCCCCTCTGGCAACACTACCCTTTTTCTTAACCCCTTAAAAGCTCAGGGCTAGGCCCAGCCCCCGGTCATGTAGTCACTGCGCCTAATTCTTACGGCTACGTGCCTCTCTTTCCTAGGATGAAACTTGTAGGCCTCTATAGAAGATACCCCAGAGTATTGACCCTTGGACAAGCTTCTGATCTAAGTAAGAACCCTTTCCATGACAGCCTGATACCATCACACAAACTCCAGGGTCTCCCTCTTCCAGGCAGCAATAAAGTGGCCCAAAATGCATGAAGTATATGATTTTTCTTCCAGTCTAGGATCCTAGTCCCAGTCCAGCAGGACCATGGGCCCCAGGCCCTGGCCCTACAAATCTATTCATTTACATATGGTGGAACCCTACCCCTAGGTTTTGGCTCTCTGTACAATTGGTGACAGAGTAACCACCTATTGCTGGTGATTTATCTTCCTCTAAACTATGGCCAGGCCTTTAACGACATCTGATAACAGAAGAGAACAGCCAATCACCAACCCAGAAAAATCAGACCCCACAGACCAGATCAGGTAATCTAAAAGGCCCAAGAACATTGGACAATTTTAAATTAAAATTCCCCCTTTAAAGAGCAATATAACTAGATGGTGCTTTAGGTGTCTGTAAATAAAACCTCAATGAATATCAAGAACTCTAGCTAATCACAAACCATAAAGAAGAAAAGTACAGGGGACTCTTTATTGTTTACAAAGGGTCCATGGGGGATATGAACATTCCTGTCAAATCCCAGGTTATTTGAATCCCTCTTAAGAACCAGTGTTGATGGTCTTTTGTTTCCATGAGAACTACTTCTCTCCTCATATAAGGCTATAGCAAGTCAAATGCTCCTGAAAAAAGGTCAGCTGCAGGTCAAATACAACTGCAATGAGTTCTGAATGATCCCAGAGGTGAGTCAAACTGATGTCAAATGCACTCCGAATTTGATCTTAGACCCTTAAAGAGAACCTGCCTGTAAGGCTCTGGTCAGTACCAGTATTCTCCAGACATCAGTCCCCCAATCTAATGCCGCAGTCTTCATCTATAGCAACCTCCGCAGTGTCCGCCTCGGGACATTGGTTGCGTCTCCCAGCACTCGGTTTCCCCCAAGACATGGTGCGCAAGGGGTAGTGTCTGGAGATAGGCCAGCAGCTGACCAGGAGCCCACAATTACACAATAAAGAAATTATCAGGGAGTCCAGAAACAAGCTGAGTCAAAACACAAGAAATCAGTCCACCAAATGAGGTACAATAGAACAGGCACAAGCAGAGTCGGGGTCACAGGCAAAGGTCGGTCCAGGCAGAGTTCAAACGGAAAGGAACAGGCAATGGTCAGCAACAGAGAACACTCAAAATAACTCCAGCACAGGTAAGCCCAGCAAACGCTATAACAGGCACAGATGACTGGAAACAGGAAGACTATAAAGCCCCAGTAGCCAATGATAGCATGGGATTATACAGAAACCTGCTAATCAGCTGCACCCAGCTCCATTTCCATTCAGCTGTGCAGCCTCAATGCAGAGGATGCTGAGGGAAAAAACCCAGCTATAGGGAAACAGGGATGCTGCAACCCTCAGAGTACTGAAACAGAAACCCCTGTGCTATAGCGAGAGCAGCGCCCTCCTGCGGTGGGGCACTGCCTGAGATCGTAGGCCCTAAGAGCGCCTCCTAACACTGCCACTTTGCCCATTAGGACAAAATAATATATTTTTTCTATAGCTTTTTATTAGTCATTCAAGCATTGTGCAGTGCATAGTGGGAGAAGGGGGGAAAAGTCAAATGTACCCCAAAGATGAAAATATAATAATTTCCAGGGGCTTTAGCTGGCAAACAGGGCAGTGGGCAGAACATACTACTTAATTCTAAATGTGAGAAATGTGCGCTTTACTTTCAGCTTTAGAAATGGTTAAAGAAAGCCTTGGTTTAGTTTTAAAAACCACCTGGCTTTGTGCCACTAATCAGTACTAAATCTTTTTAAAAGTGTCAATTCAGTGGTGCAATTATAACGACATTTGTAAAAAACAGAAGGACATTTTTTTGCTGTATATAAAGTACTTACATGTGTGAAATTCGGCTTCTAAGTACTGCTTCAATTTTTAATTTTCTCTTTTTTATTTATTTTTGAACACACACATCACAAATGAAATTTCAAAAAGATGCAGCTTTAATTAGAAATCAAACTAGCCGAAAATAATTTGGAGCCTTTTTCTGCCTTTTTCATCTGTACGATCATTGAACTGGAACACACATAGTTTGGAGTGATTTTCTGAAACTACTGAAGTAAACAAAGTGATGTTCAGTATTTCAACCTTATAATTACATTGAGAACTTGGTACTCTGCTGTACGGAAAAAAAGTCAAACGCCCAGCCCAACTCCCTCTGCCTATCACTGACGCCCCCACTCTACGTCTATTGACATTCTGCCCCTTTTAGAACTTGTGTGGGAATATATACTTGAAGCAGCACTCAGAAAATCCACTATGACCAAGATTTTGATGTTAGCTTCAGCTTTTACCATATCAACTTATTTTTACCATTGCAGTAGGTCTCTCTATATAGTTTATTTATTTATTTGTTTTAGTGGGATATTACTAGGGGAGAAATACTTATCCTACTGGCACTCTTACACAACTTTACAAAACCAGTTGCCAACACTGTCCTTTTTTAAGCCTTGCTGCCCAGATGGTCTTAGCACTAATATTTCCCTGTGCAAATCTATCAGTCTTGCATTGTGTAGGTGATGCTGAGGCCAAATTCCAAATTAGGACGATCAGGGATTGGAGACAGTTCCTCCTGTTAAATGATAAATATGGTAAGTTTTTATCCTATATCATCTTATCTGAGAATAAACTGGCTAATCAACCCTTGCAGTGGGAAGGGGGCCTACTACAAGGGTAAAATACGTTTTGTCCAAAATTAGGCTTTCGGTATACATCAATACTTTGCACTAACAGAGCAGCACTGCCAGTTTTTGGAACAAAAACCTAATGTCCCTCTCACTTTCTTGCTCCCTACTTCCTTAGTACTAACCCTCAGTTTCCCGCTGGCCTGCAATGTAAGGCATTATTCCCACCATACTAATGTACTAGCTGTGGTTCCCTGTAGACTTTTCAAAAGTTTTTTTAAGTATTCGCTCATGTTAAAAAGATTGAGAAATACAGATATAGAACGTTTTGCTACCACCAAGCAGCAAAACTTTTGGCATACCCCCACATTTAACCAGTATATAAGAAGTACCATTACTAACACAATTTTCTGAGATCCAATTCATAGTCCCTAATTCTGGGAAAACCTCCACAATGACCAACAGAAAAAAGACAGAGTCATGTATATGGGTGCTAGTATTTACGCCAAAGACTGTAAGGTCTCTAAGTTCGAAATATTTTTTATTTGTTTCCAAAAAATGACCTAAAAGGAATCAGACTGCAGACATCAAAAGTGGGCAGCGGGTATTGATTTTAACATCTTGTTCATCAGCAACAGTATATTGGGATTTTAAATGAATATTCCATCAATTATTTCATATGCTGTTGACAATAGCACTACGCGAAAACTAATTTTGAGTCTCTTTGCAATAAGCTTTGCAAGGGAGAAAATAAGAGAAGTTCATTGTTAGAGTTTACACTCTTAACCTAAACTCTGTAAACTTAGTTCAGGTTCCCAAGGCTCTAAAATCAAACACTCATCTCAACAAGTCCTCAGGCAGTCTTTTCTCACATCCAGACATCACCAGAATCAGTTGTATTAAACCTATATTCATTCAGTATGTAATCTTCCTTCTAAAACGTAACAAAGTCATTGAAAATTCCTGTTAAAAGACAAGGAATCCCAAAGCTAAATAATAAAAGCTCTGGCCCAGATGCTCACTCACTCAGTATTCTTCTTTCCTTTTCAGTGGCCAGTTTTATGTAATTACACATTCTCCTATTGCTTAAGTTTAAAATGTAAATACTGCCAAGAAATACATTTTATGCACCCCCAAGGAAAGAGAACGTATAGAAGTATCATATTTTTAATTATATTTGGTACCTCCATACTTCTTGGGTGAAAGATTAAGGTCCATTACAATGTCTTGTTTCTACCTGAAGTTTCTTAGTTCCTTATTATCCTATATTGTATGGAGACAAACAATAGCTTAAAGCAAAACACCAGCTGCACCTGTTTCAGTCTAGTTAGCTTTTGCCAGTAGGGATTAGTGAAAAACACTTCTCTATTTTTCTTAGTTTACTTGGGTCAAGATGGGCATCAACATTTCAACAATGCTTGGTACGTGTGAATTGATTTTAAAGTGACAATGTCACCTTAATTGCAAGCAGGGCGAAGGTATCTGACAAAGGCTCCCTGCCCCCCATATACTATATTTATCTGGTCCATCTCATAGGCAGGGATATTATCCAGCACCTCCAGGTATGGAGGAGCGTGGGAGCCACTCTGTATTGTTGCATTACATCAGGGAATAAATTCATACACAGCCAGCTGGGGTAAATAAAAAATGTACCACTGACAGCTTAGAGCCAGGCAGGTGCATCAATATGCTAGGCCGCATGCTTAGCTAAAAGGGCATAGAGAGAACAGTGATCTTCTTTAGTAATTTGCTGTGTATTTCTTTTGCACTTTGTTAAAGTGGTCCTGTGCTGAGAGTATACCTAGAAATTGGAAGGCCACTTGGAAAACTTTTACTATGCCTTCTACCCCCTCAAACACTCATTCCCCTATTAGATAGGTGGTTTGTAGAAGTCTATCATTGCTAGTACAACATATGTCAAGAAAAATGCTTTCCTTAACATTGTTCCTTTCATTTTTAAATCTGGGAGACCTAGACCCAATTTAGGCACTAGAACAGTCTTACGAGGGGTGCTGAGAAGTTTCTGGCTTTGCCCCCTTCCAGATGAATAGAAAAATGAGTATGGGGACATATGACAGCCTAATATCCTAGTATGTAACTGTGCAACTATCAGGTCTTTGTGATTCCTAAAACTGTTTTCTCTTTTAGTGAGAAGCTGTGATGGCAGAGGCAGAAGCAAGTTTCATGTCATTGGAGTTACGGGCCGTCATGAAGTTTTTGTTTCTCCAAGGTAAGTCAGCAAAGGACATTCACACTGAAATGTCACAAACACTGGGGGAGAATTATCCTTCCTACAGCACTGTCAAATACTGGATATCTTGTTTCAAGACTGGGCATTTCACTGTAGAAGATGAGCCCTGCAGTGGGCGCCTCCCAACCTCAACTGACCCAGCAACCTGCGATGCTGTCCATGAGCTGATTGTTAAGGACCGGCAAATGTCCTTAAAAAACATAGCCCAGATAGTTGACATCTCATGGGAGCATGTTGGATTTGTTATCAACACTATCCTAGACATGCGCAAGCTTTCAGCGAAGTGGGTGCTGAAATGTACAGTGATCAGAAGAAGGAACGAGTTGAAGCTTCCAAAGTTGTTTTGGCCCATTTTGAAGATACACAGAACTTTTTGGCTAGGTGGGTGACTGAGGATGAAACCTGGTTCCATATTTATGATCCTGAAACCAAGGAACAGTCAAAGGAATGGCGCCACAGCGGGTCCCCACTGCCGAAGAAGTTCCGAACCCAGAAATCGGCCAAAAAAGTCATGGCGTCCGTTTTCTGTATTCTGTTATTATTATTATTGATATTATTATTATTAAACAGGATTTATATAGCGCCAACATATTACGCTGTTCTGTTGGTGCACTACCTACCTCAGGGCTCTAGTATCACCAGACAGTATTATGCTAACCTCCTGGACCAGCTGAACGAGGCAATTAGGACGAAACGGCGTGGAAAGTTGACCAAATGGATCCTTTTTTTGCAGGTCAATGCACCTGCGCACACGTCTAATGTTGTGGCTGCATAATTTAACACCTTGGGTTTCCAATTGGTCCATCATCCCCCCTATTCTCCTGACCTGGCCCCTTCAGACTATTATCTGTTCCCGAATTTGAAGAAACACCTGAAGAACATGTTTTGAGGACATTTCTGACGTCAAAGATGCTGCTAAGTGCTGGTTTGCGGACCAACCAAAGGACTTTTATTTGAACGACCTAGAAAAGCTGCAACTATGCTGTACCAAGTGCATCAGTCTCAGGGAAGACTATATTGAATAAATGTGTTATTTCATAACTCTGGCTCTCTTCCTTCTGGGCAAAGCCAGGAACTTCTCAGCACCCCCTCGTAAATCTCATATCACTTTGTGTGTGTATACCAAAAAAGTTGAAAAGTAAAATGGCTTTGTTTTGTTAGCAGTTGTATTGGTGTAGATAACCCAATTAGGAAGAGGTGTCAGGTTTCAGAGTGTGGGAATCAGACGCAAAAGTAGAAGGTATCATGTTCATTTGTTTAAAAAAAAAAAATTTTCAATTTATTTGGAAAAACAAAATACAGATCAGATATACATCTATAAAAGCAAAGCGACAAGGAACAAAAGTAAAGATTTATTGCTCTACCCATGTATCCATTATCCTGTATAAGCCAGGTATTCTCTTTTTGGTGAGCAACTAACCAGCCAGAAAGAGGTTCTGTTTGGCAACTTAAGGCTATGGGCACATTCTACAAAATGACTGAAAGATGACTGAACAAGAGCTGTACATACAGTGTCATTCTGCTCTAAGGAGAGGTGAGGGGGGAGAATGAGTGAGCAGCACCCTGATGTACTCTCTTTTCTTCACTTTCATTGTGGTTCTTCCTCTTCTGTCATTCATGGATCCACCAAACGACGTCAAATGGCCTCTGTACACATGTCAGATTCTCGCCCGAGATTATCCCTGTGGCCGAGAGCTGCTACCATTTAACTTTCTAGCTTGACTCTCTCTGAGCGAACACACAGCTTGGTCCAGCTGATCTTAATCCACTAAACTCTCTGGGAAAAATAAAACCAAAAATGCTTCATGGAATTTGGAATCCTTTCAAGCTAGTGACATGACTATGAACTTTGTAAAGTGCTGGGTAATATGTTGGTGCTATATAAACACTGTATTATAATAATAATAACAACCCTACCCATAAGGATTCTTAAGAAAGCCAGTCCCAGGTAAAGACATGGGTTTCTTTACCTCAATGACATGCGGGCTTCAGCATGTCATTGTAAGGTTACATACTTCCCATTATACATTTTCTAGGCCCCATTATATTAATATTTTTTATTATTATTATTATGACACAGTACTTATATAGCATCGACATTTTATTATTATTATTATTATTATTATTATTATTATTAATAAACAGGATTTATATAGCGCCAACATATTACGCAGCGCTGTACATTAACTTAATGCTTGAGTTACTGCCATATACTTTTTCCTCGCCAGTATTGTGGCTTGTGAAATGTCCGAGAAAAGGGTAATATTGGAATATGGGTCTGGCAGTTTAGATTCTTGTCTCGATTTGGCCATTATTTGTTCTTTGATGTGGAAAAAATGAATCCTAGCCAAGACATCTCTGGACACCTTCTCCGGAAGGTGTGCAGGTTTGGGTAATCTGTGAGCTCTATCAATCAATAGCTCAAAGGGCGCCGCACCTGGTATCAATACTGAGATGAGTTGAGATAGGTAACCACTCAAATCTGCTGGGAGTATAGATTCTGGGATTCCTCTAAATTTAATATTGTTTCTTCTTGAATGGTCTTCCATATTAGCAAGTTTTTGTTGAACTTGTTGCAAAGTGTCTTGCGAATCAGTAAGCGAATCAACCAATTCGTTATGTGCTTCTGCATAATCACCCATTTTATGCTCAATGTGATCCACTCTATCTCCTATCTTGTGCACATCATTTTTGAGTTGGTGTATTAGTGATAGGAAATCCTGATGGAGGGAGCTACGTAATGAGATTAACATTTCCTTAAGGGTAGTATCTGATACTGGACAATCAGAAGTAGGGAAAGTCCCTATAGGATCTGCAGATTCTGACTCTTCTGAAATAGGAAAAATAGCTGGGCTTACCCTGTGTGTGTTGTCCTCTGGATTTGTCAGCTTCAATTTAGATTTGACTGGACTTGCTTGTGTAGATGAGGATCGAGATGCTGTCTCTGAGTCTCCCTCTTTTCCTCTAAATACAGCTCCTTCCATGTGTTCACTGAAGCCGTTCATATTCTTGCTGTGTCTGGAAGCCCGCCTACCAGCGCCATCTTGGCCAGGCTGATCCGACGCTGCAAAGAATTCCGTCAATTTCCGCGGTGTGGAGCCGGTTTTCCGCTTGCCCATCGCTAAAAAAGGGTCCCCAGTATGCTCAGGAATAATGATGAGAAGAAAAAAAGCCTGCTAATAGCCGCTGTAATTCCCGGTGCACGAGCACGCTTCAGAGCCTCAGGCAAAAGCTACCATCCGCTTCCGGCCACACCCCCACATCTAGCTTTTTTTTATAAAGTAATCTATAGTAGTTGCTGAAACTACTTCCTGAGGGAGCTGATTCTACATTTTCACAGACCTTACAGTGAAGAATCCCTTCTTTATCCAGAGCTTAAACTTCTTTTCCTCCGGGCTCAAAGAGTGCCCCCTTTTTCTTTGTAATGATCTCAAAGTGAAAAAAAATTGGGAAGAGAGTTTTCAATTTAGACCATTTATGTATTTATACAGGGTGATTATATTCACCCTAAACTTCTGTTCTCAAGGGAGAATAGATTCAGTTCAGCTAATCTCTCCTTATAGCTGAGCCCCTCCATTTCTTTAATTAGTTTACTTACCCTTCTCTGCACACTCTCCAATTCCACAATGTCCATTTTGTGAACTGGTGCCCAAAAATGGACTGCATATTCCAGATGTGGTCTGACCAATGCTTTGTACAGGGACAGGATTATGTCTCCATCTCTGCAGTCTATTTTTCTTTTGATACAAGAAAGTATTTTGCTAGCTTTAGATATTGCAGTTTGGCATTGCATGCCAAGTTCGTGATCTACCAGAACCCCCAGATCCTTTTCCATTTCTAACCCCCCCTAACTCTACCCCCTAGACAGTATGAAGCATGCATGTTGTTAGCCCCCAAGTGCATAACTCTACATTTATCTATATTAAATGTCATTTGCTACTTGGCTGCCCAATCAAACAGTACATCCAGGTCTGCTTGTAGATTATAGACATCCTGTATGGATTTACTTCCATTACATAGTTTAGTGTCATCTGCAAATACAGAAATGGTACTTTTAATCTCAAACTCTATACCATTTATAAGATGTTAAACAGTAAAAGTCCCAACATTGAACCCTGGCGTACATCACTAATAATCTTAGACCATGCAGAGTATGCATTATTCACTACTCTCTGGATGCGGTCCTTAAGACAGTTCTCTATCCATTTACAGATTGACTTTTCCAACCCCTAACTTGCATATTAACCTTCTGTGGGGTATGGTGTCAAATGCTTTAACAAAGTCCAAGTTCACTATATCAACTGCTATTTTACTGTCTACCTGTTTAATTACTTCCTTATAAAAAAAAAAGGAAATTTGTTTGACAACTTCAATCTTTCTTGAAGCAATGCTGATTAAACTCCTCTATGTGGTTCTTTATCAAACTCTCTAGGACCTTTCCAATAACTTTGCTTCCTTTTTGAAGTTACTAAAAATTAGACACGTGGAAGTAATCCATCAGGTCATGGTGCTTTGTCAACCCTAATTTTGCCCAACTGTTTCTCAATCATATCAATTTTGAGCCATTGTGAGTAATTTAAGGCAGTGACATTGCTATTTTGAAGTTGGACTTGAGCTCTGCCATTTTACTTTGTGTACACAGAGCTAAAAAAAAGTGTTTAGCAAATACACCTTTTATTTATCCCCACTTACCAACGCAGAGACATCCTTCAAAGGGCCTACATGCTCAGATCTGATCTTTTTGCTATTATTTTATATTTTAAAAACATAGGGGGTTTGCCTTACTTTCCTTTGCATTCTGTCTTTCATTTTGAAGTTTTGCATATCTTATCTCCTTTTTACATCTTTTGTTATATTCCTAATAGTTTTTAAAAGATAGTGATCCTTCATATTTATATTTTTGGAATACTATTTTCTTATTCTTTATGGCTTTTTTAAGCTGCGAACCACATAGGTTTTAATTTTAACCTCTAAACGTATTACCAATTGGAATATATTTTTCAGTGTGCTTGTGTAAAACATATGTCATTAACACAGTCTAAGATCAATTTTGGGAGGCTAGTCAACCTAACTGCATGTTTTTGGAATGTAGGAGGAAGCCAGAGTACCCAGAGGAAACCCATGCAAACACAGAACCTGCAAACTCCATGCAGACAGTGTCCTGGCGGAGAATCAAACCTAGGACCTAGCGCTACTGCAGGCCAGAGTGCTAATCTCTGAGCCACCATGGTGCTTGAGGAGCACCACGTTACACAGAAGTAACAAGTATGTCAAAATCTATTTTTCTAATGAAAAGAGAATACTTTTTCGAGTTAAGCAATACAACGTCTAAAGTACATTGGCGATTTCTTCCCCGGAGAACACCTTTCATCTATGGGAGGTCATCTATGTATATATCATTTATAATATGTACCCTTTTGGTAACACATACAACTCCTCTGCAGTGTATGGTTCCCATCACAAACAAGAGAGTTAATAATGCTCCTTCATCTCCCATTCCCGGAATATCTAATGTAACATTTACACTGTGACAACCACTTGTTCTTCTCCCCCTACTTCATCTCAGATAATTTCTATGTCTTCACATCTCCATAGTAATTATTCAGCAGTTAGCGTTATTTTCTTGGCCTTTGAAAGTTCTTTATAGAAATAAAATAATCCAGCAAGCAGATATTTACACTCCTACGGTATTATACTTGATATGATTATTTCTTGAATTTGCTTTGTCTTCATACAGTATTATCTGGAACCATACATTTCCAATTTACATATTTTCAGGTAAATGCTCCACTATTCAGGTATCAAATATTAAGTAGGGTTGGTGTACAGTTTTAAAAAAACTCTGGGAAAACTACATGTTAACCAGCTGTATGTTTTACTTGACAAAATTTGTCATTTCATATTGGTAGCTTTGTGATTTACACTCATTTCTGACACTGAACAGCCAGACAGGTGACATGAATAATTCATGATTACAGAAACCCTGTCACCAAACCTTTAATTTCAACAACAATCTCCCTATGAAAATATTGTATTTCAAGCATGGTATT